>NW_010522833.1:112403-122580 GCF_000687285.1 Phaethon lepturus
TGAATAGTTGCATGCACATTGCAAATGCATCTCATTATGTGTCTGGGTGCTTAATTTTCAAAGTTTTACGCTGTGAGCACAACTTGTTTAAAATGATGCTCAAATATTCATGCACAGAATAGAACAGCAAGAACTGAGCCGTGTGTGTGTAAAAATATACATACACCTCCCTTAAGAGCATAAACAGCAACCAAACAGATACCTGGAGCTGGACAACAGCTTTCAAGTGAAGGGGGGACAGGGTAGGAGTCAATTTAAAATTTGTTTGAAGTGGTAAGAAAGTAAAAGAAAAAACAGGGATAAAGGAGTTCTCAGAAGTGTAAAACAGAGGAGGTCAAATTTCATCCTTTGACTGAACCTTCCTTTTATCAGCATTTCTTAATCTAAACTTAGAAGTATTGATCAGGACATTTTATAAAGTAGAAAATGTTACTATAAAGGAGGTTAAAAATATTTTTCAATGCCATAACTGCTTTTAATTGGTTTTGTACACAGTACAAATTTAGATTTAATCGTGTTACTAATAGCCCTCACAGGATTAAAGTTCTGTATGTTTCTTTCTGTTTGCTTTGTGAGAGAGGATTTGACTGCTGTTGGTAGTGACAGTATCTTAATGAATTCACATGGGTAATTTTAACCTGCCCCCTTAGGTATTGCCTCTAAAGCACTTATTGCAATCTAATTGCTATACTAACAATATTGGAAAAACAAGATGCAGCACTGTCTGTAAACAAGCTCTCACTCATACATGAGGAAACTCCAGAAGTACTATGTCATGACACTGATTTACCAGCATAATAGCTTAATTCACTGCTAATATAAACCCGACCTGACTACACAAGAAAACCATATTCCCACTTCAACTGTACATTGCTTATTCATTTAAGGATGTTTGGATTAAGATTATTTCCTCATTTCTCATTTACTTTTTTGTCCTATGAGGGAAACAGTACAGTAGCATTCCTACTGAAAATTCCAAGTAGCATTTTCTAGTCAGACAGCAATGAAGGTGAATTTAAAGTAACTTTATCTGCAAATATGCAATATTTGGTACCTTAAACACATGAAATGAGACCAGATTACAGTGAATTTGAATCATAATCTATTTAACAGTCTTCAAAGTTAAGTTTTTATGCACATAGTTGTTGCACCAGTTGAGCTGTTTCTATGTTTTTCAAGAAATAAAAATTACCTGACCTCAAGGGGAATTAAATACTCAACTATACCCACAGTCAAAGTGAGATGGCTGTACAATTTTAAGCTTTGAGAAAGATTTAGCCAGTGCTTTTTCCCCAAAACAAAACACACTCCAAAAAAACCCATAACTAAGAAAAAAAAAAAAAAATCACAAAACCAAAAAAACCACCCAAAAACGGGATTCATCTTAAGGGAAAACTGCACTTCTGGATACAAGTCAAAAATACTTAAGTCTCTCAAGATTTTATACCTACAAAGACATAGTGTATTGAAGACATTTCTAAACAACCAAGAGTGATATATTAGTGTTAAGGGTTAGAACCCTTAACACTGATACACATATGCATCAAGGAATATGAATAAATAGCCAGTATACGCTCAGGAGCGACAACAACTGCAAGTCCTGCAGAAACCTGTGTAAATTCCTCTGCTGTTCCATACATGCATAAATTGTGTGGAAATGGAGACAAATATTTAGGTCATTAAGTCTGTTGGCACTACATTAGTAAAGATGACAGCCAACTGCAAAAATATGCACGCAATTAAGTGAGCAATAAAACAGTAGATGTACATTGATGAGGAAGGGAAACAAAATCCCAGTTTTCCCTCTTAAAGAGGCTCCAAACAACCTTCCACTCGGGAATGACATCTTGGCACTACAGCAGGATACATCCAAGAAGAAACCGGCCTGCTGTACAACAGCAGCTGGAAAAACAGGGTATCAAGACAGATAGAACAAAAACCAGACATCGTTATGCCACTTCGTGAAACCCATGAGATACTCATAGCTGAAGTAGTATATGCAGTTCCCAACCTGCCCTGGCATAAAAATACAGGATAAAAAAAAAACAACAGCAGGTAGAACTAAGTGTTTGGAATAGCTTCTGTAGGCAAAGAAGTTGCAAGAATTAAGATCTCCAGTGAGGGAAAGATACAACTAGGGGTGATTATGACAGGCTTCTTAAAACACAAAAACCCACCCCACCAGTACTGGGGAAGACAAGTAAGGAACAACCACTCACTGCCTCTTCCAGTATAAGAGCAACAGGGCATTAGGTAAAGTCACCAACTGCCAAAATCAAGTCAAGGACTAGGAAAAGATAATATTCATGTGATAAACAGTTGAATTACAAAGCTGCTTGCTACATATAGCTGTGGATGATAAAAGTTCAGAATATTCAAAAGGGACTAGACAAATCAATGAAAAAAAATATTAAGGCCTGTTAAGTTATGCCATGCACACACATGCTCCAGGAAAATAAAAGGCAGGGGGTAATCCAAACACATTCATATTCTCCTATACCACCACCTCCGGCTCAAAGTCTATAGACTAAAGATAATGTATCATAAACATCAGACCTAATTATTCACTTGGCTACTGCTATTTACACTGTTGCAGTCAGGACATCGGACTAGACTGTCCTTTAGTTTGACTCAATATAGCCAAGCTTAAGCATATCGTGACTAAGAAAAAGAAGCCCAAGAAAATGAAGTGCTGCTCTGTTTCCTGTAGGTTTTGAAAAAACACTTCAAAGGGTTTCCTCTTTTTCGTCCCATATCCAGACCTGGACTTCTCTTCCAATCATATAAAACACTATAAAACAAATATTTTCAGAAAAGAAAAAACTGATAGAAGTAGTAAAACAAGATTTTAAGGAAAAATCAGAAGAACTAGTTAAGGAACTCACAACCTGGTAGGAGTAGTATAGGGGGAGATGTTTTAAAGGAGTGCTTGTCAAAAATTAGGCCTGAATAGTTCAACACTGACATCAGTTAAGAGCTGAATATGAAATGGATGAACACTAAGATACAAGAGAGAAGAATAAAAACCATAAAGTCAAATAATGACTTACCCATGTATTCATTATTATCTTATGCATTGCTACAGTACTTGGCATAATAAGACCACTCAAAAAAAAAAAAAAAAAAAGCTATGACCTCTTTGCCCTGTTCTGGCAGAGTCATGATCTCAGCATAAACAAGAATTAGGGAAAGCATTTTGTTTCTCTGAACTTGTGCCAGGATGACAAAACAAGGAGGGAGCAGGGGGAGGACAAGAAGTACTACTTTTCAACATGATTTATGAACAGGTTTTTTTGAATCTCTCAGCCCTCATGAGGGAAGGATGTCACGAGGCCCACTAACCTGGATTAGCCTGTTGAGGTTCAACAGCATGATCCTCCACACTTCTTGGCATAATAAGATTGTATTACTGAACTTCTAAAACAAAAATATACACTGTCTAGTATCTATATACTATTTTTATAATGTAAGGCTATAAATCATCAAAACTCAGTAGAAATAGTTCAGGGTATTGACCTGAAACACAAGTTTTAAATTCCTCTTCAGTTCATTTACAAAAAGAACACTAAGCTCACATCTCCAAATTATACCTTACTTGTAAGGGAATATAAAACATAAATGAAAATATAGTAAATCTTTAACCCTTACTCGATCAGCAACAATATACTTAAGAAGTAATTCCTTCATGCATTTGACAGGCAAATGTTCTAGGCTTCATTTTCTTTTTATGAAGGATGACAGAAGAAAAGCTTAAAAGTTTTCCTCATTTTAGAAAACACATAGTATCACTTACAGTACAGATACTTAAGTATCAAAATTGACTTAATTCTCTGTATTTTTTCAAAACTAATTACCAAGCCACAAAAACTAGGATGACTCAAAAGGCAGCTGTTAGCTATATTTCTGACAAATACAAAACAAAAAGTTACCTACAATCATGAACAAAAGCCACCTGTAACAGTTCTATAAATAAACTGCAAGTGTGCCTGTAGTATTGTTCAAGGATTTGTATGCCACAGCTACGTGATGCAAATTTCAAGCACAAGTGGTAACAGACACAAAGGATTACAAATGTATTAGATAAATTCCTCATAAGTTATGTCTAGAATAAGTATCTTTATGTGCACCAACAAACCATACTCTATATAAGCACTAAAAGTAAATAAAAGGTAGTAAGTTATTTCTTTCTGAAAATTCCAAACATATATACAACCCTTTTTTTCTGAACTGTTTTTTCAGTTTTTAAGAAATAATTGGAGAGTAAGCTTAAAGGCCAAGTCTTGTCCCAAACACCTTGGTCAGTTGGGAGAAATTTGGTAAGATATTTGGCATTTAGATCACCATTTTGTAAAATACTTTTGTTTCAGTCTTCAGCAACAAGCACTAAATAAAAATATAAAACAAAATTAATGTGACCTTCAGCTTACATCTCTTCAACACATGCAATTCTCACTCCCCCTTCCACTGTAGTGGCAATTCTTTTCATTCCTCCTACACTGCAAAATTCTGTCCCACTACTAGAGTGACAGCAAGTCCATCTGTCCTCCTGACCTTAAGAAAAGGGAACAAGCTGACTGGCACAGAGCAGAGGACAGCAGATTGGCAGCTGACCTGCAGATCAACAAAAACAAATAGCTTCCCCAGCAAACGGGGCTACACAGATGCAGATTCTGGCACTAAAGAAACAATACTTTTCCCAGGGATCTTCAAGTGCTTCTGGGTGAGGAGAAAGAAAAGGGGCACAACAGATGTCTCCAAAGTTTGTATATGCCAACATCTGAATCAGGCAATGTCATGCACCAGAAATGTAAAACAAACCACTGAAGTGAAGCTTCTTCTGATCTATTTTTAAACATGGACAATTTTAGACAATGAATTGCTGCTCTGCAGTAATAAACAGCCATGAACTTCAACTGGCTTCAATATTAAAATGAGTATTTTATAGAGCCATCCATGAAGATGTGAACACACAAGCCATTTTTCCATTGCCATCATAGATGAAATTACCATCAGCAAAGGTCAGGACAGACAGTTAATTGAACTAACCATTTCAACCTTCCTCCCATGATCCACTAAACTTATCTACCAGACCATGAAATCACAATGAAAAATCACCTATTAAACCTTTATTGCCTGCAGAAAAATTCAGGCTTCAGAAACTAAGCAATTTCTTTTTAGTGTCTGCAACTGAAAAGAAATATTCTGAAGACATCGTAACATTTCACTGTATAACTGCATTTGTTCCAAGTCAGTTTATCATTCCTTCAAGCAGCATGAAAGGTGCAAATGGACACTTCAAGTCATGAATCTAATTAAATCTGAAAGTAATTATAGTAAATGTTTAAATATCACAGTTAAGCACTTATCCAATTTATTGCACTAACCTAACAGATCCATCTGTCAGCAAGTACACTGGATCCAATTAGTTCCTGATGCTACAAAAGTAGTGATCAATATAGAATACATAATGCTTCAGTGAGAATGACCAAAACAGCTGTAATACCTGGTTGTTTGCCCCACACCCAACTCTCAACAATCGATTTGGCCCTGTAAATGGGCAGTGGAGTCTCTTCTTCATCTTTCTTTTCTTTGTCATTTTGCTCTTCTTTCTTCGATGCAGTTTGGCATTCAGTGCTATCATCTAAAGAAAAAAGGGGAAAAGAAAAAAAAAAAAAGACCAGTTAGGCTACTTCCCCCTTGAATTCAGTTCTAGATTAGAAATGTAAAGGTGAAATGCGTAGCCCACAAGTTTGCAGCAATATTGTTTATCATTAAGATTACAGGGTGGGGGGGATGTAGTACTGCTCCATATTAACTGTCACAGGTGTTAGGTCTCATGTTACATTTCATAAGACAGTGACCTTAGAATCCAGAAATCACTGCTGTAACCTCCTAAGTAGGATGAACATTTAATATCAATGCCATCATGTAAGACTTGCAAAGGATCTGCAACACACAGTATCGCAAAAGATGCACTTTAATTCAGATTTGGCTCCCAACTATCTGGATTTGTGTAGTATTTACTTGTTTTCATATTCCATTACCAACACAGAAAAAGAAAGATAGCAATTGCCTTAATTTCAAAATCAAGGAGAGCTATATATTGGCATTTACACTAATTTTATGCAGCAGTATTTCAACATCGGTAATGTATCTAGCATCTTAGTAATTACCAGCAAGTAATGACAATAATACCACCACTTTCTGCCCAAGCAACAAAACAGCATTTGCAATCCTTTTGAGATTACTTTCATAAAGACAGAACACAGACATATAGTCATTTATCTCTCTAATCAAAGGCTGCATGAAAGTCACAATTTTCTAAACACAGTAGAACTGGACAGCTGGAAGTCTCTCCTTATTCATATTGGGGATATGGATTTCCATATCCATACCTCCACTCAGTTCAATGCACAAGATTGCCTTGCAACTTGTCAAGTAGTTGGCAAGCAGTAGGCAACTGCTTTCCTCAACCTGACCTTCTTTTCTAAAAATATCCCCCAAAATTTCTCAAGTCCAGCATTTGCAACTTACCCATGAAGAGTTTTAGTTCCAGCCATTTTCACCAGGCTCTTTAAAATGACTGCTCCTCCATTCCTATCTGCCTCTAGTCTGAGAGACTTCCCCCAAAATGTCCCATCCACAAGCAGCCAGACAAGCATGAGAATTTTGTCTTTTTTCCTATCTCACCCCCACATCCAAAACACATACATTTGTACCAGCATATTTCAGAAGATGATAAAAAACAAGAGGTTTACAGCTGCAGCCAGACACAGCACATCTGACTGCAGCCTGCCTCAGACTCACCATGACCCCACTTGGAGATCAAAGGCTTTCATTACCTCAGAACATACAAAATACACCTATCACAATGTACAAAAAAAACATTCAACTATTCTTTCCACGTAGTCTGAAAAAAAGTGAATGTCTAATCTGCTTGTAACTGGATCTTTGATAGCCTCTTAAAAATCTGTTAGGCTGTAGACCTCCCAAAATAAACCTTTTTAAGGTGCATTAATTACACAAGTTTTAAATTAAAACCAACCTGTAACACACACTAGTGCTCAGGAGGTGGCATATGAAGACTGAAGGAGAACAGGAAAAAAAGGAGACATAAGTCAGCATGCATGCTGCAGCTGAGATTGTAGGCTAAGGAAGGGATAGCAAAGGTCGCCCGAGAACAGAAAAAAAGACATTTGGATATGCCACTTGCAAGTGGAAACCATTTAAGTATAACTGTTTCTCTCAAACACCAAGGAACAGCCAACAGTCCAGCTATCATCAACATGGTAACACACATCCAAAATGTACCTGAACCTAGCTGTTTTTATTCCAAGGCACAAGGAAATAATATTAAAGGCACAGATTCCATTATACAGTTAAACCAGTAACTAAGGACCCTGTTTAGCCCCTGTAGTTCAGAATATTCCCAAAGTAACACCATAATCCTACTATTTCTCTGCTCACCCACACACCTACAGACACACTCCACAGGGTCTGGGATTTCAATTAGTGGGTAGAAGGGTGTTGTGCCAAGACACTACGTTTCGCAGACAGCTATAAGAGAACTTGTTATGCTTTTGAACAGATCCCTGGCAAAGGATGACAACAAAGGGCTACGATCTTAGCCATTTTGCCCAGCTCCTCACTGCAAACAGAGAAGGTCCCAATCCAGGCTGGAGCTTAAGCTTTGTACTGTATAAAAACAACCTTGACATGCAAATCCAGAAGGAGGATTTTTTTACCATTGCCTCTATAAACAGAAAAGAGGAGCAATGAGAGAAGTGGGAAGGAGCTGCACTAAAAACCACATTAAAAGCCCATGTCAAATTGGTCCACAAAAGACTCTTCACCATACTTGCAAAAAACCACTTGTTCCATAAGCGACAAATTTGGTATCAATCTAAACTGAAAGCAGCAACACAGACATCATAACTGTGGAAGGTCAGTTATGCTTAAAGAAAAGGATTTTTTAAAGAGGGAGCCCCAAAGATTTTTCAGAAAGCGGGGCAGGATGGAAGAAATCTTGAGCAAAGCCAGCACAGACCAAAATACTGAGTCATAAGACAGGTTCCAAAACAATGCACGCAAAAAACATGCTGCAGTGCGACAACTTGTTTTAACTTCATTTTTCTCAAACCGAAGCAAATACTGTGGTCAAGGAAAACCAGTGTGTAACATCTCCTTGAAAGAACTTTCTCTTAACTATGTTTCAGTTTACAACCCTAAGCCTCCAAGCTGAGGTAGGTATGCTTAGCCAGTCAAAACTGAGCAACTACAGTAACCATCCTCCATTACAAGTTAGCTCCCAAACCAAAGCACAGTAGCTCACCATGTGCACGTCACCTTACACAGCAATAGTCTAATCCAGTATAAACAGAGGATAAAAAGGAAGTCTCGAAAGGTGGAACCTACATTTCATACTCAATGAAGAAAATAACTGACACTGCATAGTTGCCTCTGGCGCCTGTTAAAGTATGATCTTGTGCTGCTCCTAAATGCCACTGAACTTATATAATCAGGAATCCCTCAGTAGAAAGAAAAGGCCTGCAACAGTTTCCCAACAGATACGGCCATTCGTAACGCAAAAAGTTACGCACTGTGCTTTAGGCAAGGGCTGTATTTTACAACCACTCTGAAATAGTATTTGGTAGTCCCAGATCTAGGAAGTACTTCAACTGCAACACAAAATAATTTGTTTTTCTGTCAAAGAGCTTTTCTTATATATATATATACACACACACACGTATGTATATGTGTGTGTGTATATACACACGTATACACACACATATATAAACTTCAATTGACAGTTATTTGTGAAGGAAGGATGCATGCCTAACCACTTCCAAACCTTGCTTACACAGCCTTCCAGGTGTAGAAGTCCAGATGACAGAAGATTCCCATCTCCTAACCCTAATAAGACACAAAGCTTCTTTTCTTCCCTGGTACACTATTTTTTAAAATTCATTCTTTAAATTATCTGTTGAACATGCAATAAAGCATTTTACACTTATGAAGTCAAATTGTCCAATGGGGTGACTACAAACTTCCTTCTCTCCTGAAAAGAGAGTACAATAATCCACAGCTGAGTACTGAACACTTCAGTTGTTGGATACTGCCAATACAGTTGGGGCAGGGGAAGGCAGAAAAGAGAGAGTGGAGAGGCATTTTGCACAAGTTCTTTCGTACACAAGAAAGGAGGCTCAAAGCAGAAGCCAACCAATATGCCTGCTCGCTACTACAGTTTGATACATACGTGGTCTAAATGGTAGCCACTGTAACCAAAGCCCACATGCTGAACAGAAGAGGATGCCCACAGTGTTTACCAAAGGCAGCACAGAGACATGAAGCTGACAATTTACTATTTTTGCCCTAGAAATTAAAACAGCTCATTGAAACAGAAATTCCCACCTATACAGAAGTTTGAGGAATCAAAAATTTAAAAAAACAACCCACAAGAGACCTGCATAGTTGACCGATAGGTCTTAAAAATTTACAGTAATGGTTCTCTAACTTAAAATTTTAGTAAGAATAATGTTATTTAATACTCTTTTTTTTATTTTCAATACATAGCCTCCAGTATATAAAATATTAATCTCATGCAAATTTCGTGAAGGCAGCCTGATTATCTTTTAAGTACAGACCACGCTGCAAGCGCACCTGTATTTAGACATCACTACTGTCACCACCCTGTCCTCAGATGATACTTGGAAACATGCAAACACATTCTACTGAATGCATTTATCAAACACATTTTTCTGAAAGTGCCATGAAGAAAAAACAAAGAGGTTACTCCTAACCAAGTGTTCTTGCTAAGAGGGGAAAAAAAATACACTATTTGCATATTCTTCCTAGAGAGAACAAGAATGCTTTTCGCTATGAAAAGCATGTTCTTCCAGTCTATTGCCACTGCTGATACCCCATGAAAGAATGAAGCGCCTCTGCTGAGCAGGCCAGTCAACATCAACAGAGAGCTACAGCACTAGTGAAGAAAAAAAGAGTTACAACAGAGTCACTGAATTGTTTAGGTTGGAAAAGATCTCCAAGATCATCAAGTCCAATGACTGGATGAGTATAAATCAAAACTTCTTAAAACAACCTGAATAAAAAGGATCACTTAGAGCAACCTCTCTTCTTTACCTCCAAATTAGTCAATATAGCAGCTACAGGCTTGGGG
>NW_010522834.1:0-8784 GCF_000687285.1 Phaethon lepturus
TCCTGCTGTGCTTCTGCTCTGTTAAATGTTGCTGGCAAAGCAAACGTGAAATCAGAATTGTCAGCCAAAAAAACAATTGTAGCTCACAGTGAAAAAGAAAACATACACTCCCCTTTGGCAAATCCAGTCTTTTCACATCTGCTTAAGGGGTTTAAGCAACATGTGGACTCGGCCAAGGAAGGGTGTGTAGAGCCTCAGTGACGATTTGCTGCCGAATATTGTCATTTCACAGAGGCAGCTGTACTTCGTGTCGCAAGTCACCACGACACAGGGTCATTAGGTCTTTGCTTAGCTGAGATCTATCCAGGAACTTCACTTCTACCCTA
Source organism: Phaethon lepturus (assembly GCF_000687285.1). Lineage (NCBI taxonomy): Eukaryota > Metazoa > Chordata > Aves > Phaethontiformes > Phaethontidae > Phaethon > Phaethon lepturus. The sequence goes on from NW_010522834.1 coordinate 327, forward strand.
GGTACACACATCTAAATGGTCTAACTACCATGCTGCTATCTCCAACCTTTCATGCACCAGGGCATCTTTCTCCCTAAAACCGTGTTTGCAGATTATTAATAGTTAGTTGTTACATTAATACATTAAATTAATACTAGAGACAGAATCCCTCCTTGGAGCTTTTATAGGTAAAATTCGTTATATGCTACGCTGTTGGAAACTCATGTCTTTAGACAAGTGACATGATTTCTGATGGATTAGACTAATTCTTAAGATAAGGTGATAAGCTGAGTTTTGCGTTCTTCACTCAGGCCACTGACCACAAAATATTATTCACACCTTAAGCTATTTGGCATAAGAAGATTTCAGGAGCTTTCTTATCTTCAGTTTTTACAACATGAAAAATCGGTGATAGGCATCCCTCAGCCCAACATCACCGTTTTGGTTCTCGGCACCTCGGGGTGGCAGAAGACAGCTCCCTGCTCAAGCATTCAGGGCTTTTGCCTCTTAGGAGGAGTCTCCAGAGTGCCAGGTGAGGGTGAGCCCTTTTCCACTGGAGCTGGGTAGCAGTCACAAATCACTTTTATGTGGGCCACCAGCCAGTCATTGTGTGGGAAGTACCCTGAATTTCTATCAACACTAAGTTTTAATCATTTCAGCTATAGACCCGCATTCTGCATTTCAATTGCTTGAATTTACCCAGATTTCTTTCTTTTTTTCTCTTGGGGCTCTATTTTTCCTTCAAAATCAACTAATTGCTCACATTCCTGCCGTTCTGCTGTGTAACAGAATCATTGATGCTTTTTTGTCCTTCCGTTGTATTTTTTTAGTGAATTCCTCGTGCATGCGATGCTGTGCATCCCCGTAGCATCTTACCGTAGTACTTTATTTTCTGAATGGAAGAGGTTTGCTTTTGCAAGCCTCTGTTATTACCACTTTATTTCATCATGCCTGGTTCTAAGTACTAAAATAGGACATTTTCCTGTTTCTATAATGTCTTGATTCTTACGAGTTCTTGACTGTAAGGCACCATGGATTTTGTTGACAGTGCATGTCCTGTAATCTTTTTCTGCATTTTGTATTACTCTAATTTTGTTTTCCACATCAGTAGAGCACCAAAAAGCCCCTGTTTCTCAGAGCCTTTAGCCAGGCATTACAAGTGGTGTGGCAAGGTAGCCCGCCTGTCCTTTTTTACGGCAGGGAGGTCCAGGTCACTCAACCTCAAGCATTGGTGCATGGGGATCATCTATTGGGCTGGGGATGGGAGCTGTATATCTTAATTAAGTGACTGAAATGCTCAGTGAAAACCATGGCTTTGTCCCAGGGAAGAGCTGGTGGTGATCTTAAGGGGGGGTTCCTTGAATCCGAGTCGGATCTGCAATGAGCACGAGGTGAGGGAGGCAGCAAGGACTCCTACGTAGCACCAAGAATGAGGGCACCGCTGAGGAACTTGCTACCCAGAAGTAAATTTTTATCCTGTGGTCACTCTGCCTCTCTCTTAGGAGAGTTTGAGCAAAGATGAGGGACCTGGGAAGAGAAGTAGAGCAGTTCAGGGCGCTAAGGATTGAAATAGCTACTTTGAGTTTCTACAACTGCAAATCTGGAGTGGAGATCAGATATTACTTATCTTTACTCACTAATCTAAGTAATCCTCCTTATTAGGAGACATCTACTCACAGCTGTGGAAGACTGGAAATGTTCTTGGAACGATGCAGACTTTATAAGTGCAGGTTATAGAAAGGGATTGATGCTTTTGTGTGGTGTTTATTCTTGAAAAGGTGAACTTTGGCTTTCCAGCAAAGTCCCAAATCGCCTCAATAAAAGAGCTGTGTTGAAAGCTTGAGAGGGTTGTTGAGGACAAATGTTTTACAGTTCAGTCTCTCACAAGCACTGAGGAAGGACACGAGTAGAGATTGACGGTCGTATCGTATTGAACTGCGGATCAATGAACCCTTGAACTGTACCCTACTACAAGCTTTACGGTCTGAACATTACAGGAAATGAGTTCTTTGGTATCTATCTGGGTTTGGAAGTATATAGTACACTCAAAGGTATACTTTGATACGGTATATCTCAAAGTATAATGAGGTTGATAAAAGTTTTGAGTGTATCAGTGTTTATAATTGTTGAAATAATAGCTATGTAATGCCAATAACTTTTTTTTTCCTGATAGAAGAGAACGTTTTTGTTGTTATCTTTGTAGACAATAAATGAAGGTACCCTGGGAGAAATCCATGCTGGAGGTTTTCTGGCAGCTTCCCTTGTACTTTTTTATGACTTTGAGGAGGATGGGAAGCGCAGGTCAGGTGCTGGGAGCCCAGCCTCCAGAATGCCATGGCCCTCACTGCTGTATTTTTCCCGAGGGCAGGCAGGAGCTGCCCGGGAAGCTGCATCTTTCACGTTCCTTTTTGATGTCTCCAAACTTCACAGAAAAAAGGTCGTTACGTGATAGCAAGCGTGGGGATTGGGCTCAGTCTACTGCCTTATCTATAAAGTGAAAGCGGCGTAGCAGCTGTAGTCACTAGCAGTCAGAGCTGGTGCGCAGACGACCCTACCCGGTCAACGTTCATTCTATCCCGTGCAATTTAATGCCGTTGTACCACCTCTCTGGAGGGCAGGATTTGCCCCGCAGCGCGTGGCCGGAGTTGCCCGTCGTTGCCGACGTGCGGAGGATGTCGCGAGGGAACGTTTTTCGGATTCCGGCTGGGGTTTCAAGTTACGGTTTTTATATTTGACTGCTTTTGTGGCTGGAAACTTTTTTGCCAGCTGTCAACTTCAGAGCAAGTGGCAATCTGCCTCCTCAAGCAAATGTGGTCTCCGTGTTTATTTTTGGTTTTGTGTTTGTTATACTTATCATAGGTTAAAAATCCGGGCGTAACATCCTTGACCCTTTAGTAAGATACATGGTGATCACCTTTTGTGGTTAGAGTATTAACTAACTTGCTTCATGCAAGTGCAAATAACAGAAAGTCCTGACCCACGTAATGACTCGATCAGCTTAGGACCTTAGTAACTGAGGAGGTTTCGTGTTATGGTTTCCGCAAAACGAGCAAAGGGACTTTTTCTGTAATGCAGAGACTGAGCGCGATAAAGGGTGGCGGGAGATGAAAGTAAACAATTATTAACGTGCATTTTCTTCTTCTGTCTCTCTTTTTTGTTTGTTCTCGAACAGATTGAAAACATAGATGCATGCCTGAGTTTCTTGGCTGCTAAGGGAATTAACATACAGGGGCTGTCAGCAGAAGGTGAGTCGATCGGTTGTTTAAAATTACATTTTAAATGAGGAAGCTGAATTACTGCTTGTGATTGTAACCAGCACATGGAGTGTAATGGAGCTTTAATATGGATCAAACTTTTGACAGTCTTTACACCTTTTTTCCCCATCTCAGTATGAAATGTCAGTAAAATGGATATCTAGTCTCTGTGTATCTGACTTGTAAAAATAATCAATGAGACTGAATTAGAATTCTTTGTTTCTTTCTGTTCAAAACCAGACATTTCTTGTCCAAGTTCTGTAATTGGCACATCGATCAGAGTGTAAATTTTACAGATATTTGAAGTGAACTGCTGGCGGTCGTTTGCCTTTTGAGAAAGAAATCATTTATTTCCTTATTCTTCAATTATTCTCTTACCTGAGGAAGTATCCCACTTTCTTTTCTTTTTTTCAAAGTTTGTTTCCAAATGCGTGAAACGGTAAAATTCAAATATTTTGAACCAAAAGGAGAAAGATATTTTGACCTCTAATTAATCACTCTGCTTTTGAAAAGCACCAGAATTTTTCTGAAACCCACATGTGAGTCAGTGTACTATATTCCTTTATGCCAGTGCATGATGTAAGTCAGGATGTATGGTACCTTTTGTCTTGGAAGCTGTTTAACTGCTGTCTTAAGAGATCAGACAGATTTCTGTCATCCTCAGAACCAGCTTTCACTTATACTTTCATTTAAATGTGCTGGAAAAGCGATTGGGTTTGGTCGCTGCTAAGGCAAACTTCGAATATATCACAGGACATCTCCTTCAGTGTTCCTCAGGACAAATAAGTGTTTGTGTGGCATCAGGTGAGACTTCCAGTTAGATTTGGTGACTCTGTCTTTGCAAACTTAGTTTTGAGGAGGAGGCTATAGTGTCAAATCGTGCACGTACTTTTACGTGCGTGACCCTGTATGTTTAAAGCCACGTTTTCCTCCTCTGAAGGGATCCTATAGCTCAAACAAGGAAGGCAAGAACGGATGAGTAGATGTGGTGGGCTGACCCCGGCCCGGCAGCTAAGCACCAGAGGGAATAGGAAGGGCAAGAGTCAGAAAACACGTGGATCAAGATGAAGATAGGCTAATGCGTGAAGGAAAGAGGAAGAAAAAACCAAAACAAGCGATGCAAAGGCAATCGCTTGCCACCTCCCACAAGCAGACAGATGCCCGGCCAGTTTCCGAGCCATGGCGACCTCCCCAACATCCTCCCACCACCCACCTCAGTTTTTATTACTGAGCATGACGTCATATGGCATGGGATACCCCCCAAGGATATCAGCTGGGGTCAGCTGTCCAGGTTGTGTCCCCTCCCAGCTTCTTGCCCCCCCTCCAGCCTGTGCACTGGGGGAAGGCAGTGTGGGAAGAAGAGAAAGCTTTGACGCTGTGCAAGCATTGCTCAGCAATAGCCAAAACACGGTCGCCCTGTCAACACCGTTGCAGTCACAACTCCAAAACCCAGCACCATGAACTTTATGATCATGATTTAAAGTCTTAGCTGAAACGCACTTTCCCTTATGGCTGGTAAATGATGTTTATGAAGTTTACTCCAGATAACCACTGTGGATGAATTTTATGGAGAAACCATCATGTATGCAAGTTTTATATATGTACATTACATTTTAAAAATATTAGAAAAATATAAAAACTTTCATAAAGTTACTGTGAAATTAAAGCTATTATTTTTAAAAAACTTATTTAAAATTACAATGTAAAACTACATTCTGACAGTTTGGAAAATAGCTTAAGGAATCCCTTGCTGTCCTCGAAAGGAAGCACTTACCTCATCCTACTCTATGAGATCTTACAAGCCACTTGAAAACACGTATTTGAAATGTAATTTCACTAAGTTTGAGGTAGTTTGTAAGCATGGGAAGCAAAGTAGCAGATATTTAATGCACATTGTTCTAACCTGCTGTTACCACGAGTAGCAGAAGAAGAGGCTGAAGGTTAGCTGTCTTTTTCTGTGGAGTAGCCTTAAGCTGGGTTAGAACACCAATCACAAATATTTTCCTACAAAGAGAAGCTTTAATATGGTCAGCCCAAGAACTGCCTGCATTATATGCCTCGATAGCTCAGTTATAATTGGAAAGATTCTCATGTCAAGAAAAGGAAGTATGAGCTAAAACTTCCAACAGCGGAAAGTTTGTTTACCAGCACATGGTTAAAAAGAAAATGCAACCGAGTTTCCTGTAAAAGCCCATTTCAACCTTGACATGATATGTAAATATTGTAAAAATGTAATAAATTTCACAGTATTTACCTGTCTTGATACAATGCAAAATCTAAGAAAAATAGCAGATTAGTTGATGAGAAAGCTGGCTGGGTGTGCGAAGTTGGCAGTGTAGTGTTGTTCGCCCTTGGGAAGGGACAACATGATTAATGTTCGTTGCTCTCCAGCCAAATCACAAGGCAGACTCATCAGGATATAGGTTATTCCGTGGCTTTGCTGATTTTGTATTTCTTCCTTTCCTTTACGCTCTCTAGGAATTAACATATTAAATTATACAGAAGTTAAGAGACCAGTAATGTTTGCTGCCAACATGCGAATGAGAACATTTACTGGTTCCACCACTAACATTGCAGGAAAAGTGTGACAGCTAGAGAGGAGGGAGGAAGGAACATTTTTTTATAAAATGAGGTTAAAAGACTTGAATTCAACAATAAATTCAATTTCTTTTCTTAGTCACGCCTTAATTGTGCTGAGGCAGGAGGGGGAAACTGAACAGGAGAGAACGCAGAATCACTTCAAATGAAGAGTGCCGTAACCAAACAAGCCACTGTTTCTGCGCAAGTTGCCAAGACCTGCTAGGTCAACTGCAAATAACTTTGTTTACTTCACTGGCAGATCCTCTTCTAGGAGAAAGTAGTAGATTGTGATTGCTTCCCAATGAGAATAAACATTCAAGTCTCTCCTGGGTTGCTTGAGAACACGTATTTTTCAATAATGCAGTTTTAGTGTGGAGGGAAGTTAATGACTCAAAACTGGAATTTGGATGAATCCTAAATGTTGAAATAATTTGGGACTTCATGCACCATATCTTTCCAGTATTAAAAAGTCCTGCTTTGACCTGCACATGCCACTTAGACATAGTCTTTTTTCATGGCTCTATACAGTGAAGTTGCTAAGAATCTGCAATCGCTGATGATGGCCACACTATGCTGGAGACAGGCCCCCTTCCCCAGCAACACAGAGCCAAAAACACATTCTGTTCTCCAAGATTCTTAAATTCTAAAATCTCCATTTGTAATGACTAAAGAAAACTATGGGGCATGCTTTCCATACCCACGCTCTTAAATGTGTTTCCACACCAAGCTGGGTTTTAGGCTCCTGGAATTGCAGCTGCCCAGCTCAGCTTGCCTTCCTTCATACAATATCTCCTCGCTGCCAAGGTTTTGAAGATTGTGGAGAACATAGATGTGCAGCAGAAACTCAAATTGATGTCATAGATAGAAGCCGTACCTGGTCTGGGTAACAGATTAACTGGATAACGATCAGCTGAGCAAATCATGAAACCATAAAGTGATGAAAGAAAATGTCTCGCTAGACGTTGGAACGACGACAATTCCGCCTAGACTTTTCCCTCCGACACGACGTTCGCGCTTCTGTAGGTAAATGAATTTCGGTGTGCACGCTCTGCAGTACTGCAGTTCATCCTTTTTAGGTCCTTTCCAGTGTCAAGGTGGAATTTTTGTTTCTGCAGGACAGGTATCTCACAGCACTATTTCAAATGTACCTCAGCAGGGCACTTACCACGCTGCCAAATTTTGATGATACCACACTGGATAGAGTTATGTACAGTCTTAAAAAAATTACTCTTTAATTATCAAAAAAGGCCTGCAGATCTAGCGTGTGTGGTGGGAATTAACTCCTCCTTGCATTTCCCTGCCTTGTTTCTATGAAATTCCCAGTGTTGTTCGTATTCACAGAGTTCCTCCCAGAGCTTGTACTGGAAGCTTTGGATCCCTGAGGTCAGCTTAGAGCCCTGTCAGCCCAGAGCACGAGCTGGCTGGGGTTGAGTCTGTGCTTCGTGACGTACCCTGGATCAACCGCGAAGTATATCTACTCCTCGCAATTTTGTCTTAAATTCAGACCTGCTTGTAGTTATTTTGGCCCTTTCTCTCCTTTACCGTCATTCACTGTGGACAGAATTTCCCGCTTTTGTATTTAATTTTGTTCCATTCAGCAGACCGTCTTGCCTCTCATCTCTTTAAACTAAGAAGGGCTGATGGGGACTGCATGCAAAATCCCTCAGCGGTCAACCCTAAGAGGCTAGTGCGAAGCCAGAGCAGCAGACACCCACTATCTCTAGGGGTGAATAGTCTGTATATATGACAGCTCTATTTTCTGGCAGATAGATGCAAGCTAAGGAATGTGCAGTGATTCTTAAATGTGCGCTCCCGCTGGCCAGTTTGGCTGACCAGTCTAGGCCGTGTAAACTGGTTCTGTTTTTTCTAGTGCCACATGCTTTACAGAAGCAGATACAAAACAAGCTTTACAGAAGCAGATGCAAACAAGCTTGACTAAATAACAGTGATAGACCATGTTTCTTCTTCTTCATCGGTTTGCTGTGATCTTTATTCCGTACGTAATGAGTAATTTATGACTTGCAAGAAATTTCATTCACAAGTATTAGAGGAATCGCATAATGACATTGCTCTAGTAGTCTATCCAGCAGCCCTTTCCTTTCTTTACCTTTTCTTTGTCCTGAACTGATTTTTTTTTTTCCAATTTCCACTGAGTCCAGTGGATTTTTGTGAAGACAGAGAAGGGTGATTGACCAGCGATAGTGGTGGAAGTTCCAGCTGCCGGTGAAACAAGCAGCAACGGAGATGTTCCAGGGTGGAAATTTCCAAAGGGTAGATTCGTGTGGATTTTCTGAAAACCAAATCCCAGTTTCCTCTCACATGTCTAGAGTGTTTGCTTCAAATATACAAGACCCGACATTTTGGGCTCCAAATTCAAAATGGGTGGGTGACATGCTTGTCTTTATCGAAGTTAAGATGCATATTTAAGCTGACGCACGGACTGGAAAGGACTTCAAGCAGGAAGCAGTTGAGACTGCAGCGACGGGCAGAGCGCAGCCAGGTTGAAGTACTCGTTGAAATACTCTTTTTGTACAAAGTGCAGGGGCAAACTGCCAGGAGAATTACCTCAGTCTATCTTTAAGATAAGAGAAACAGAACTACCTCTGAAAGTCCCGTTTGAAATACTTTGCTTAAAATCCAGAGGG
>NW_010522834.1:8815-31840 GCF_000687285.1 Phaethon lepturus
AGACTGCTTCTTTTGACTCTCATTAAAGGTGTTTTTCTTTTGATTGTTATTTTTTTAGTTACCTTAGAAAAATGTCGAAAGCAGGTTTCCCCTCTGATAAATACAGCAGGAGACACACGCGGCTATAGAGAGTAACAGGTTTTCGGTGGGTTATTGTTGCAATCGCCTTTCACTTCACGTTGAAATGAAGCCCTTGTTCCCAACTGTGTGTGGCTTTGCTAAGTTTAAACATGCAGACCCCGGTAATTTCTTTTCTCTTCTGGCCCGTATTTGTGCAGTTAAGCTTCCCAGTGCCGCTGGCTCTGTTTAGTTATGCTTGTGATTAAGTGCTACGTTCCTTACCATTCCCCTGCGCGATTTGAGTTCTTTACTGAAGATAAGGAGATCTTTTTTACTGTGCTTTTCTGTCTGTTGTACTTTATTGTCTGCTTCCCTCCCTGCGTGTCCTCCCTGGCTAAACACGGGACGATGAGAGAAGGAACCTGCCCGGTGCTGGCGGGGGGAGAAGACTGGGTTTGAGGCGTGGGAGCAGGGGTGGACTGGGCAGAGGGAAACAGGCAGGACTCGCTGGGACCCCGGCGTCCAGGGAGAGACTAAAATTGGCTAAGAAAACAAAGACAGAAAGCGGCTGCTCAAGGGCCCTGGGATTTATAACCATTTAAACAAGGGCAACAGGGGCAGTGGTGGGAAGGAGCGCTGGTGGAGGGGTCAGGCTGCAGGGAGGGAAGAACGGGCGAGGAAATTAAGTCAAGAAGTAGGAGAGCAAAGGAGTATCCTGGGTCTGGGTGATGGTCGGGTAAGGCCCAGGAGTCGCTGAGGAGATGTGCGTGGGCCAAAAAAAATTGAGGAAGGAAGTACATTAGGCTAGTAGCTAGGAAGAGAAGGTGGATTGAGGTGCGGGTAGGCAAGGAGACCAAAGCTGGAAGCTGCTATAGAAAGGGGAGCAAAATCTTAAAGCCGTGAGCCTGAGATTTGCTGGGTGAAGGGCTTGGGGTTAAGAACAGAAGCTTGTTATGCAGCACAGGTGAGCAATGTGGGCAGAAATGGGGCTGGGAGAGCGAATAAAGGATAGAGCAGGGCCCATTACAAAGTCAAAGCAACCTTTCAGCCAGAATCGGGGTCAGAAATTAAAATCCTGATTCTTACCTTTGTGCTTGGCCGCTGCCTTGCCACGCATCCTTTTCTTGCGCTCTTGCACCAACCTGTGTAGAGGGACTTAAAAGCATAGGGCAACAGTAAGTTTTATTAGTTCGAGTGGTCCATATAGTGCACGCAAAAGTTCAGCTGTTCGATGTAGCTTTTTTAATTCACTTCTTAAATTTAGGAAATTAAACATGCTAAATAATTAAGTCATGGCACGTTATTAAGGCTGTCTCAAGACTGAATTAGTGCTCTTGCATATTAATTATATTACAGCTGTTAACTGCGTGTTCTGGTATTTGTGTTTGGTTTTGCATTTTCACATTTGAACGCACAGAATAACAGGGTGACTTTTAGGAATCAAAATGTTTATTCATTCACTGTCAAGCTGTCTTTAGGTACCTTGGGTATCCCTTCTTTATCAGCTTGTGAGAGCATCAAACGGCTGGTTATCTGTTTTAAAAAAGCTATTTCACCCAATAATCATATTGTCTAGTGCAAAACTTGCATCAGATTTTCTTAGTGGAAACAATTAGTCTGATATTCCAGAAATGATATAATACTGTGTGATAATGGAGTAGTTTCTTCTCCTCATGCAGCTTTAGGACTGGGAAATCGCTTACAGCGGGCTGCTGTTAATACACTGGTTGTTGTGGGGTTTCTGTTTTCCCTTTTTTGCTTTAGTTTAAAGGAACGATCTTTTTAAGCCCACTGGCATTAACATACAGACTATAGCAGAAATGGAAGACATCGTGCAGTCACCGCAGGGGAGAAGTTAGGTAGTTATTTGGAGCCGGTGCTCCCCGGCCATCGCTGTAATGCCGATGAGGTGTGCAGAAAGCCTGTCACATCCCACCGGCGCTTCGTTGCGACGGCGTGCCGAGAAACCGTAACCGGTGGCTGACAAGTGACTTCTGAACGTTGCCTTACAGAAATCAGGAATGGGAATCTAAAGGCCATCTTGGGCCTTTTCTTCAGTTTATCTCGATACAAGCAACAGCAACAGCAGCCACAGAAACAGCAACCACACCACCATCCGTCCCAGCAGCCTCCCCCAGCATCCCAGCAAGCAGGGCCTCCATCCCAGTGCCAGGTCGGGGTTCCGCAGCAGCAGGTGCCGGCTTCGCTTCAGACTCCGTGCCAACAGCCCCCGCAAGCTGCGCAGCACCAGCTCAAAGCACAACCAGAAATGCAGTCAAGGTGGGGAAATTTCCTTTTAGTTGGGTTTTTTTCCGTTGTTTATTTCTTTTTTTCTTCTTGTCGAAGGTCTTCAAAAGGCGAAGAGATTTCTTTCTTTAGTTCTACTCTAGAATGAAGAGCGTGTTGGAAATGAAGTGCTGGGTAGCAGTTGACTTCACACCTTTGGAAATCAAAACAGATGTGCTTAAATATGTTCTCAGTGCTGGAAATACGCAGTTCGATGGGTGTAAAATACCTTCTAGACCAAGTAACCAATGCATTTTATAAGGACGTGTTTTCTCAGTGTTCCTTTTGCTTCTTTTCTACTTGCAAAGCATGTGTGTCATTGCCATTACAGGATATATATTTTTGGGCATGTGAAAACCGACTTCAGTTCTCAGTTTACAAGAATTTCAGTCTTAAGAAGTGGAAGGCTCTGACAGCGGTAAAAGCAATAGAGCTCATCGTGGCTGGTGACAGTCAAAATCAAATCTCGGCTTACTGGTCAAAAATAATAAGCTGCTGGTTTACGCAAGAAATAATTTTCACAGTTGGTGTTTGGCACTCCTAGATCAGAATACGGATAAGCAGAAGGGCTCTTTGTCCCTTGAGTGCCGTTAGTCCTGTGGGTGCTCTTTCCAGGTTAGCATAAAAGTCGTTTATGAACGCAGGACCACGGTGAATGCATGTACAGCCTTCCGCTTGTCTGAGCCTTCCACTGCAAGAGGGTGCGGGTTTCAGTGGGAATAAGTGGGCAAGATTCAAGGCTGAACCGTATTTGCACAATTAGTAAAGTGTGAAGGCTTGGATTTTTTTAATCTCAAATTAAGTTGAAGCTTATTTGTGTTACAATAACACATATTAAAGTGAACACCAGCCTAAGTGCTGCTTTGAGGGATATAAAGAGTTTAAATGAGGCTTTACAAGTGAGACTACTCAGAGCGTATTTGGTTTTTACTTATGTCTTCATGAATCATGCTCATCTTGCGTGGAAACAACGTTTCTGTATAATTGAGAAATACGGTGTTGCTACAGCGTGTATAAACTCGTACAGGAAATAATTACTGTAAAACAAAGACTCACTTGAACATATTTCTCTGACTTTTCTGTCAAAAAAATGCAGAGATGCTTGGGACCATTTGAATATTGCTTTGATATTTTCAGTCCATTGTGTCGATTGTGCTGGGTTTCAAATGATTTAAAAATACCTAACCTGAAGGTAGGTATTAAATGTCACGTTTTCTTAGTGTATACTAAAGTGAAATTGCTCAGATTCTGCAGAAAAATACATACAGTTAAAGATTGAGAAAGAAAAGAATAATAAGGTTGGGGTTTGCATGCCGAACTGCATGTTCGTTATTCTATAAAAATTAATTCGTTTACGATTTTAGGAGTTTTGACGTACAGTTATACTTAGGCAAGAAGCTTTTTTTTCCTGTGAAATTCATAAAAACTCTTTTCTCCCTGAAACTAGTTACTAAGTTCAGTGGCTTAAAACAAACAAACAGGTTTCTTTGTTCAATGTTATCTTCCGCTTTTTCTTTCCTGTCATACAGTGCATCTCCCAGGGACTCATCTCAAAGCAAAATCATCCGATTCACTCTTGGTCAGAAAAAGTCTTCTAGGTTAGCATTTCTTCATCTTCTGCAAAGCATGAATAATCCTTTTGCGATATTTCTGGATGCATGTTTAGGGTTCCCGTTCCTCCTTGTTTGTAACCAGGCTTTTTACAAACAGCCAAAATACGGAAGTTAGGTGAATTTTAATTTTTTTTTTCTTTTTTTCAAGGTGTGGAATGTGTTTTGTCCCGCAAGAAAATAATCTGGTTTTCTTGTCCTTTTGAGCTTTTGCTTTTGAGAACAAAACATGGTTCTGGGAGTTCTCTCCCCGCTGTGCACATCTGTATTAGTTGTATTTAGATCTGCGTTATTGAAACTAGCATCAGGCTATAGTGTCTTAGCTAGTAAGGAGAGCATCACGTGCGCGACGCGAGCCCGCGCAGCACCCTGCGGGTCTGTCTCATCAGAGCTCCCGCGCTCCCCGTGCTCTGAAGCTGAGCACGTCTAATCTTCCTGGAAATTGTTAATAGGTATTTCAGTCAAATTTTTTTCCCGAATCCCAGCATGACTTGCATGCCAGCTCGTATGACCATCTCATCTCAGAGATTGTAAGGGTTGCTGTGTTATTCAAGTGGTTATTAATCATGTTTACTTTTACTACTATTATATATCCAAATGTTTTACTAGGAATTTTTATATTGTTATACATTGGTAAACTATACTATAGCGTTTTTGCTAAGCTTCTGAACTGTTACTTATGATTTTTATTCAGCTTGGCAAGTTTGTATAGGTTGTTAGTTCTACTGTATAATTTGGATTTTTTTCCCCTACCTGCTTTCTTTTATGACAACAGTGAAGGTCTGCAGTACAACCCATGTCAAAATGCCCCGTGTTCCCTTTTCATGTTCTCTCTTGGGCATAACTGTGGCTTGACAGTTCGTGTTTGCCCAGAAGAGGTGCTGAAGTGCAGTAATGGAGAGTCTTCTCTGAGCTCAGTGCCTTGTCTCTAACACAAGAAGCTGGGAACGTCTCCCTGAATCTGTTTTTTTCCCCTAGATTTCACAGGCACTGCTGTGAAATAGCTTGGCCTAATACCAAAAGCAGGGGCTTAAAATCAGTCAGTTAAACTACAGGGCAGGGAAAAAGAAAAATCTAAGAGAAATGATCTTCTTCAAGAGTGTTTTTAGCACGTATGTTTTTTATTCTCTGTATGTTTTTATTGGCGGTGACAATACCGACTTGAATCGAAAACTTGTCACTTCTTGAGTGATCACATGGTTTGAGTAGCTTTATTTACTTTAAAATGTGACAGCTTTGCAAATCTGCCTGGGCATGTGTGGGGAACCTTTTCTTACCCATCGGCACAAGAACATTATCCGTCCCCTCCTGCCAAGCCCTGCTAGAAAACTCCGCTCCCGGTCCTGGGGGCTCTAGTAACCTTCCTGCAGTGCTTGGCCCGTGCTGGCAATGTTTTATCACTGGGCAGGAACTTTCAGCTGAGGTATCTTGTGTGTCCTTCCTACCTGTAGGAAACCTAGCTTGTTCTCCTATTAAGCAAAACAAACTCTTAATGAACTTTCTTGTCTTGGTGACTTCAAAGACAGAGTTTGTCCCTGCTTTGCCTCCGCTTCTTCCCGTGTAGTCTCCTCTGCAGTGGATGAAGCATCTCTGGGGTGTTCCCATTTACACCTTGCCACAATGATGACTATGTGCAACCTTCTGGCACCCCCCAGGGTTGAAAAAGGCTGGATAAATTGAGGGGCTCGCCTAAAAGGCTTCAGCAAAGTCAACCTCAGAACCATGATGTGCTGTGCCAGATCTGTCGTGGTTTGAGTTTGTAAATTAATTTTCGGTTTTGTATTTGAATGATGCTTTTACACCTTATCCTCTGTTGAGCTTTGAAAGCATGTGCATGCAGCCGCTGACATTTTTGCTCTTTTCCTTCATGTTTCTTTTCATATTTCCTATTTCTTTGGGGGTCTTGGAGAAGCCAGTTTATTTAAGAAGCACTGCCAGACTCCTTCCTGGCTTCTCTTCCTTCCCGTAGGCATAACAGTGATTTGGTTGGTTGCATCCTGGGATGACAACGGGGACTTCTTTATTTTACCCTATTATTGGCACAAGTTTTTTAAGTAAATTAGATTTTTGTGTTTTATATAAAGAAGTTTCCAAGAGATTCTAACACACAGAAAATACAAAGATGGCAAAGAGTCGTCCCTCTCAGTGCTCCTGTAGGTGACATGAACTGGTTTTGTCTTTTAGCCTTTAATGGGATGTCCTTGCTCTTTACAACAGCTGTTGCGCTAACTCTTCAGTGCATTTTGAGCAGCTACCAAATCTTGCGATTTTTAGTATTTCATCTATTTGGAATGTGAGTATATGTGCTCTTTTGTGCCCAAAATACAGTACAAACATGGCAACATTACGTATAGACTTTGACTTCGAAGGGCTCGGACACACATATTGTTCTGAGATGTGATGCCTGTGGCTTTCCTAATTCTGACAGAAAAGTCTTCCCCCTCCCCTTTTGCCTGGAGAGCATGAAAGTAGTATCCCTCCCTATCTACTTACTCCAGACTCCTAACTATTTTTTTTTTTCTCAGTAAATAGCTAAATCTTGCAAATACTGGCCACGGCAAGGAAATGCTGGATGAGATTGACCCAGTTTACAGCAGAGGCTTATACCAGCTCACTGATAATGTAGTTGCCTTAAGAGAGGAACTTAAGCTTTGTGTGATTTTTTTTTTTTTTTTTAATAGGCTCAAATAGTTAAACCAAGTACAAGTTTTGCTGGGCTTGGCTGCTAGGCGTTGTGGCTTTCAGAGCAGAGACGTGATGTCCTTCTCTACGAGGGAAAAGGCAGCCATGTTCTGTCTCATTGTTATTTCCGAAATAAGGGTAGGCTCTTATGTGCCCAGCATGTAATATAAGTGTCCAGCAAGCTGGTTTAAGAACAGTAGCGTCTCACTTAGTCTTGACCTTGTAGCGGGGGTATTGCTCCACTGAATTTACTTGCAACTAGTTGTGATTCACGAGATTTATGGCGAGTGACCATTAATTTCAGTTCAGGGTGGGGGTTTTTTCTGATGTAAAGCAACTCAGCCTGTAGCTCATTTGCCATATATTTTTCATCTGGGATGATTTTTTGATTTGTTCTTATAAAAGAACCCAGACTCTTTCTGAGTATGTATTTATGGTACTGATCCTTTTCTTTTCAGCTTATGCATGGTATTCCATACTTTCTTTCCCACAGTATATATTTCATATATTTAATCATATTGTAATTCTTTCATCAGACTTCCAGGCCCCACCACGAGGGTGTCCACTGCAGGCAGTGAGGCCAAAGCTCGTGGTTCTATTAGTGCCAACAATCGACGCAGCCAGAGCTTTAACAATTACGACAAATCTAAGCCTGGGATTCCCCCTCCAACGCCAACAGGCAGCAATGACAAAGGTAAGCACCTGAGATTTTTGACATTTTTCTTAACAGTGGCTTCATTTGGGGGAAATTGAATTTTCCAGTAAGCTCCAGAAGTTGTAAAGACTATGTCAAAGCTGTATGTTGTAAACATGACATTTACAATCAAAAAATCAGCTGGCTTTTCTTGAAAAAGGCATAATCCTTCTTTACTGTAACGGAAGTTGGGAGTTACTGTCCTGAAGGTACTTCCAAAAACTAGCTTCAAGAAAAACTGGCACTGATGAAACATGTTTTTTCATTTTGCTTCAAGCACAGATAAGGGAGAGTGAATTAATCAAAGTGTAAGACATTTTGATAAGTAGTTTGACAGGAATGGAAAATGACCGCTAAAGATTTCTTCAAATTTTTTGTTATGGTAAATAGTACCATTTGCTTTTGTTTTCTCCACTGTTGTGGAAGATCCTTTAAGTTACAAAAGTACATGATTTAAATCTAATTTTAAGAATCGCATAGTGTAGGGTTTGAAGGCAGGAACATGTTACAGTTTTATAAATGTTGCAGTGAAATTCTGTCTGTGGCAGTGCATCAGAAATGCTAAGCACCCTGTTCTGTCTGAAGAGCTGCTCTTTTCAATGACTTTCACTGACTTCATGTCCGTTCACTAAGCCGGTGATCCGACCGCATTACTTAGCTTGAGCTTGTAGCTCTGAGCTCTATAACGCAGCATTTACCAGCCAAGTTTTGGGGGATGTGGCGGTGAGAACTGGGCAGATCACTCTAGTCTGATACAGTCAGATTGCTGGCGTGGGCTGGCAGCTAATTCTGTATCCTTAGCAAAGTCATTGCGCTTACGGAGGTGGGTCGGCATTGGATTTCAGTACGATCTGCGCGCAGTGACTTGGCAGACTTCAGGCTCAAGTCTCCTTGTTGTCCATGCATAACTTCTGTCAACAGCAATGAGGATTTTCCTTGAGGGAAAAATACTGGTCTGGTTCAACTTGCCTGTGGTTCTCATGCTTGTTTCTCTTCAGGAAATTGTGTTTTTCCTTCTCTAGAAACTGTTGTCCTATGTCTGCATGTCATTAGATTTTGGAACAGTACTCCCATCTAGCCATTACAGCCCAAAACCTCATCTTGTGATGATGGCAATAGAGGGTCCTCAGCATCCTCCAGGGGCAGTCTGAATCACCCTGATCAGAGCTTGCGGAAGAAGAAAATTACATTCACAGCTGAATAATGTAATTATTATAATTACATTATAATATATAAGCGTAATATGCTAATAAATTAGCAACATGCTACCTTGGTAAATCCCTGCTTACTATTTTAGAAGGTACACCGTGTAAACAGTAATGATTTAACCGTAACATCAGCATGTAATAGCCATCTCTCAATCTGAATTAGATCTGGCTTTCAGTTAAGAGGACAAGCTGACAAGTTACAGCAAGAGCGGTAGAACCTATGAAACCGTGTTTTCCTGTGTAATCCCTCCCCAGTCTCCCTCTGTCTTCTCCTCGCCAATACTCTCCCCTTTTGCTCATGTCCCCTAACTCCTGGACTGGGGAGACGCAGTGTGGGATGTGACTCATCCTGACGTGGGTGTTGGTTGGCTGGATGATCCTTACCGGCGTACGGATGGTGTGCTGTTAGGCTGCATTGAGGAGAGAACTTCAACTGTCCTGGCTTTTTCTCAGTTACCAAGATTACTAAATAAGGGAAAAAAGAAGAACAGAAAAAAAAAAGCTCTTCACACATACAGAGATAAAACAATAATGTATCAACTGAGTAACTTCAATATCAACTGCTTTTAGGCAGGCAGCTCTATGAACCCTCATTCCTCATTGTAACCCACCTCTTCAGAAAGATAAACTAGTTGCTGAAGAAGAAGGCAAGATCATCTGCTTCCTATGAATGTAACAAATGACTGAAAGCAAAAAGGTTGGTGTTTAGGTTGACAGCCTACATGAGCTGCATGAAATACTCAGAATTTTGTTCCGGTCAAAATTTCCAGTCATAACTTATGGTCTTAAAAAAAAAAAAAAAAAAAAAGAGGGTTTACGAGTGTTGAACTTGAACTTTACTTAAAAATATAATCATGACACAAAGTTGGTCTGCATCCATGAGAAACAAAAGCAGTGGGTCTGACAAATTTTTGGCTTATTTTAAGTTAGTTGTAACGTTGCCAGACAAAGTTTATTGTCGAAGTGCTAAGACAATTCAAGTTTTCTTACCCGTATCCTGTATTTTGCCTAAGGAAATGAGACTTACATGACCGTGTTGTGTGCCGGTCTTGGTGAGTTTTCATCTCTTTACCCAGTACTAGCTCCGTTGTGTGTTTTTGGAGAAGGAAATGGGAGAAAGAGAAATCTACCTGTTTTGGCAGGCTGTTTTGGCACGAGTGGTCACTTTGTGATAGAAGGTGGCCTTCAGTGTATTACATTTGAATAATTTCTTACAAAGTAGATTGTAATTTTTAGGTTTTGTTAATCTGTGGCCTTTCCCTCCAAATGTGAATTGTCTTGTTAGTCAGTCGTCTGTGTCTTGTGGCAATGAAAGTGCATTAATTGAAACAGAATACATCAGAAACGAAAAGGGCAGTAAATGGAGCATGGAGGAATAGCTAGAAACTGGAAGATAAATAACCTAGATTTTTTGAAAGATTCCATAATGATGAGACCACTGGTTTCCTAGAAATCGTGGGGAAGGGATTTACATAACATCAAAAGCAATTACACTGTTGCAAAGAAATACGAGATTCTTGGATGCGTGCACATGTTTGTTGTGAGATGTCTACTTACTTTTAGCGAAGGGGCACGCAGGAAGAGATGCAAGTCTCACTTCCTACGGCTTACATTGTGTCTTCAGTATTTTATTTTGCTTTCTCAGTCTTCGCGTGCTGTCTGACATCGGTTTCAAGATGTGGAGAAGGGAGAAGTTTTCTCTAGTAAGGATGACTTAGGCATCTAGTTCAGTCCTATAGACGCCTTCTTTGAGGTTAAGGCATGACAGGTTTAACTTGCCTTTTGGAGTTAGCCCCATGGCTTATGTGAGAAGTTCCCATCAAACTTACAGGAGTGTAATGAGTGCCCTCATTTCTCACATCATAAAATGGTAACACGGTATGGTATGCTTTTTTATTTATTGTCACAGTGATTAGCCATTTATAATTGCAGTGGCATTCTAGGCAGGGTATTTTAATGTGTGTAATTGCTGTTACAGGCTTTTTTTCCTCAAGAAAAATGCAATTAAAGTCTAATTGCATTTTGGGATTGTGGGGAAATAACGAGCCACTCAGGCTTGTGATCTTTGATGTCGTCATAATCCCTTCATACAATTGGAGCCTTTTAATTCAATTCTGAATTGTCAGTTATTTACTCCATGCATATGTAAGTATACCCTTGGTTTACTTTCTTGTCCTTTAGTATCCTTTAACACCACAAGCGTACTATAGCATGAAAAGCTTCAGCCACCTCCCAGCGTCACTACTGAACTCATCGAAATTATCAAAAACATTTCTAGGGAATGTAAAGAGGCAAATAAGCTTTGCGTTTCTGTGCCTGTCCGTGAGTTCTTAGTTATTAGTTATCTTGAGGCTCCACGTTACTGTGTCCTTCTAATTGTCTAATATGATCACCAAAGAAAACATAGCCAAAATTTCATTTGTGTGCGTGATTTAGAATGGGGAAATCTATTTTTTTGTCCATGGCAAGAAGGAGCAGAACTGTGTCCTAGGTAGTGTCAGGAATGAAACTTAAATATTGAAGGGCACAACTTCAGTAAAGACTTTGATACAGTAGGTTTTCTCCTGAATTTTTTCCAGTTTTGCTTCGCTACACAGAGAGTCTTTTGAGACATGCTTTGAAAGCAGTCTGCAGTTCTGAAAAATGGTGGGGTTTTTTGACCCTCATATATCCCCTGTCTTCACTGATCTTCAGGCACTCCCTTTTCATTTTGCAGTCTCAAAAATCTGGTAAAATTATATGGGAATATTCTGATTATTATTTCCTGATTTGTATCCACCGTCTATAAAATCCCTAAGCTTAGGAAGCTATAGGAAACATCAACTTAATATGCCATCTCCAGTATGTTTATGAAGTGATACAGTAATGTGACAGGTTTACATGCTTTCTTTTTAGTTTTTTCCTCTACTTTGTTCCTAGTTTTTCATTTACAATAATCCTACAGAGGGCAGTAGAAGACTGTGGGAAAAATGATACTTTTCCTTGGAACGAACGTTAGGTAAAATGTCAGCAGAAAAAAGCACTACCAGACTTTGACCATTTCCACATGAGATCAAAGGAAATGGCTATTATTCAGATTTATGAAGAAGGCAGTGCCAGTCATGTCAGGTTTCTCTTAAATAGGTAATACTAGAAAAAAGGAATAAAAGGCGTACAGATTCATGCACTCAAATGAAATAAATGACTTTTAAGAGCAGTGTTGTTGCGAACTGACTTGATACGAGCCTCATGAGAGGGTTCTGAAACCAGATCGTGCTGACTCAGCTGTAATCTTAGCTCTGCGTGTCTCCATTTCCAGGTATGGAAATACTATACGGGCAGGAGAGTAAGAAAAGCCTGTGCTCCTCTGGTTGATGCTCCTTTTCTTTTATTTCTTCCAAATTTGGGGTAATCCCTTTTAACTTGGAATTCCGTATAGATTTAGTCCCTGTCTTTTAGTATGTAAAAGGTAGTCACTGTATTCACACGGGTGCATGGTGACAGGACAAGAGGCAACGGGCACAAGTTTCTTTAGGGGAATTTCTGTCTGGCAATAGGAATAAAATTCTTTGCTATGAGAAGAATTAAACACTGGAGAATTTTATCCAGAGAAGTGGTGGAATCTCCCTTTCTGGAGATATTCAAGCTTGCCTTGACAGAGCCCCGGATAACCTCACCTAAGGCCCTGCTTTCAACTGAAGGATGGAAGCAATGATCTCCAGAGGTTTCTTCCTAAACTGTTCCGTGATTTCTGCAATTTAAATATAAGGTTAGCTGCGTAGAGTGTGAAAAGTACACTGGACATTGACTGAACAGTTATCAGTCATTTATTTAAGGGACTGGAGGGGGCGGGCAAAGTAAAATTGAAGTGTGCTTCAGGACTAGCAGTTCTAAAGAAGTTTCTTCATTTAAGAAAAATCTCTAATATTTTGTAAGTGTCCTACATGCCGGCCTTACTTAAGTGTTCCATGTTTTCCCTTCTTCTGTGTTGATGCTCAGTTCTAGTCTGTTGCTGTGCAAAGCCGTGTGTCTTGCGATGCGACGCAGTGATACTCCAACCAGGCTGCGTTGTCCCCATTATAGGCACGTTTGCCCTGCTGACACACCTAAAACTCTTCCAGTGCAGAGGGTGGCGTAGAGACAGAGGGAAGTACGGGGACGTGGGGATCCCAGCGAGACAGGGTCTCTCTGCCGTGACAGTTTTGCGTGAATCAGACCTGCGTGGAGCCAGCAGTAAGGGGCTAATATTACTTGAGTCCAGCTCTGAGCTTTGGCAGGTAAAAAATTACCACATTTTGACACCTTTAAATATTATTTCCTTTTAACACTTTTGTTAAATATAAACTAGTTAAATAGGAAGAGGTACTAAGGTATTTGAAGGGACGGTTCAGGAATTTCTTTCCTATAACTTTTAAACTTTGTGTTACCAAAATAGGACTGATTACCAGGTTAGAAGAATGTTAGCAAGGAAACGTAACCGCCACTCTTCTTGGTGTATGGTTACATATGCCAAATGTGTGCTAAAAATGTGTGCGCTTTATACGTAGGCAGTTATATTTATCGGTAATGGTTCAAGAGGGCAAGGCATGTCTTGTCATAGCTTTAGCAGGAACAGGTTCCTCAAAGTTAGATCTTTATAGCTGCAGTGAGATTTTCACAACTAGACATATGAGAATCCACATGGTACCGGTTCCTGGAGGCGCCCTGCTCAGAAGGCCACTGGGGGATTCTCTAGGGTGCTTGTACGTTCCTGTTGTCTGAATTAGCAGACATCCATTTAAAAGAAAAAAAAAGAAGAAAAAATGGTTGTCCAGAGTTTATTTACAAGGTAATCTTCTATTTTACTGATGTTCATGCAAACCATAGTTTTTTCATGTCAACTTTACTGTGAAATAAATATTTATTTACTTATTTAGAGTACGTGGGAATACACTCGTATGGCTTGGTTCTGTGTGGTACTGAGCTTGTCTTGAACTCAGCGTTGTTTAAGGTCACTTAAAAGTGGCAGATATGGATTGTGTCAAACCCCCAGATTTGACTTTAAAATGCTGCTTTAGAAATAGAGGGAAAACGCTCGTCCTTACAAGGAGCAAGGAGAGACATGTGGATAGTGAGGTCAAAACTTGGAGTTCTTTTGGGTAGTATCTTGAAGGCTAAAATTTTCAATAGTATTCAAATGGACTTTGGAAAAGAGACATGCTGATAAAACATAGAGAAGAGCACTGGATAATTAGAGGTTTGGAAGTACTCCTTTGCAGTTAGGTATATAAAAGATTAGTTTATGTTCTTTGTCTCAAAGAAAGGTTATCTACAAGATCGTTTTAGGGAGTGAGATTTATAATAGTAAGGATTCTTTATTATCTCCATAGATAGCATACAGGTATCCATTTGTTTGGAATTTGAAATTAGCCCAATTCAGACCACAAACTGGATACAAATTTTAAGAAGGAGGTTGATTAGCCATTGAAAGAGATTAAATTGGACATAATGAGTCAAAACTTAATATTTGCCCAGAGATGATGTTGAGGCAGAGGTTACAGTTTTGGCTTGGAAATTACTGAGTGAAATTCTTTGAGACGTATTATCTCTAAGATCAACTCAGATGATCCTAGTAGTTTTCTTGAATGAAAAATCTTTAATTTAAGTGTATGAAAATGGAGTACAAGCTGCACTTCTGTAGCTGCACTTAAAATCAGATGAAATATTTGATGTTCTGAATGACTGGATTTGGCTCCCAAACCAAGTACAGGATGGTCAAGTGATGTTGCACAGGAACCTTTGTGTTCTGCTTAACCTCATGCTGTTTTTCCACTCCAAATAAATTATTAATAATAAACAGAGACAAAACCCAGGGTTTTGCCTTTGTGCCAAATAATAGTGTAAGAATTTAGTAAAAAAAAAAAAGTGGTGAAAAAAGAGCATGGAGACTTGTAAAACATGATGGAAATTCCTATTGGAGAGTTAACATTTTAATTCTTTTTACCCATATATAGTAGCATTCAGCGTAGAAGCCTGGATGTGAGAGCAAAGGCTTTTTCTGGGTTATCCTGACAGCTACGGCAGGGGAGCTGAGACGTCAGGTTCAATTCCTGTGGCATTGAGCCAGCCTGACGCGGGGCTGGCAGAGGGTTATCGGGATGGCTGAACAGCCCGTCTCTTCCAAGCGGAAGCTATATATACACATGGCCAGCCTAGTCCAGTGCTCAGTGGTGCCTCGTCTCCCCTTTTTCCTGGCCAAAGAAGCAGCCATTCAGTTTGATATTTAATGGTTGATATGATAAGGTATCAAGTATTATATTTAAAGCAAACAAAAACGTTAGCTGTTTCTAGTCGGTGATGGTCAAGTTGTCAGCTACGGCGTGATTGTTTCAATGTTGGGCGTGTTAATAACCAACCTGGCCTGATGTGAACTCCTTTCAAAAGATTATTGTCCTCTGGGCAAAAAAAGGTTCACATAAACAAATTTTATTGTCCCCAGTTCATACCAGCTTGATTTGTATCTACAGCCCATAACCACTTTATAAAATCTTCATTCAACTGTAGGAGAAAATAGTAAGACTCCACTGTTGGTGAATCGATCTCTTTGAGCCCAAAATAGCGGTCGTACTCTGAGGTTTTGTCCACTTTAGTAATCAGGCAGGATTGTTTGGCTGAATAAGAAGAGTTAAAACAAAAGCAGGACCTCTAGATCTGGTCTTGCAGGTGGCTTACTGCACAGCCCGTGCTGGTCAACTTCTTGGGTTTTAAGCATTGAGGAAAGTTCTTTCATTGGCATCGTACTGAATAACTCCAGGTTTTGCGGTTCATCAGGGTCTTTGGCCAATTACTCTCATGTCCAGAAACTGTCTTGAAGTAACAACGGGGTGCTTTTCAGAGAGCCCAGCGGGGACTCCTCCTTCAAACCACTCTGAAAACCACTTGTGATGTCTTCCTGGTTTGTTTAAAAAGTTACTGTAATGTTGGTAGCTCAGAGAGGCTACCAACAATATAACGTATTATGTATATGTGTATATATAACAGTTGCTATAGTAAGTCTCAGCATTCAGAGTGACACCTTTTACTAATCAAAGACTGAACAGTCCTGAAGTAGTCAGGTGCGTGGTATCTTCTGGAAGAGAGAGTTCATACAAACCCAGAAAGTTAATTTGCAGCTGGGAGAACTCCCTCTTTTTACAGGGCTCCCTGTTGAGTCGGTCGCTGCAACGTCTGGTGGCACACAGGCGTGTTGCTAAACAAGACAGAAATGGGAAATTAAGCCTGGTATCTCGACCAGTGTCCCTCATAGGCAGTACGCTGCTGTGGCTTCCGACTGCGGACTCCCAAGTGCTTCAGTTGATGTGGAAAAGGCATTGACCTTTTTAGTACGAACTGCCAGATCATCGCTGAAACTGGTTTTAACTGTGCCAATGGACTAGCGCTGAGCCCGGCTCTGCGAGGCTGCTGAGAGGTGGTAAGGGAGAGCTGGAGTGAGGAGGGCTTTTGAAACCAGGAGCAGCAGGAAGTTCACTAGAGACTAGCAAAAATAAGCAGAGTTCCTGAAAAAAGAAAGGTTCCTCTCCTTATCGATGAACAGTGTATGGATGTCAGAAAGCTGGGAAGTGATTTTATAGACGGAAACAGTCGGCTCGTGCAACAGATAGCAGTAAGTTAAAGACTTTTTTTTTTTTTTTTGGCAGTTATAACTTTCTTCATGACTGAAAATGTTGTCCGTATAGATTTAGAAAAAATCTCCTTCGTTTAACTTTTAGGAGCAGTTGCTTTCGCTCCTGTTCTGTATCCATCTCATTTTTCGTTTTCTTCTTAGGTTTCTCTTTCTTTAGAAAATTGAATGAATCTAATGTTTACTTTTTAAGTGTTGACTTAAGACTGGGCAACAGCCACTAGATTAAAAGGACCGCAAAAGTGGAAAAGGTTTTACTTTTTCCAAGAGGCATAAGTCCACATAGTTTAAAACCAATTTACCCAGACTTTCAGATTTTCCCGAGCAAATAAATGTGGTTGGCTCAACAAAGTGAGAATATGATAATTTAACAAATGTCAAGCGTTCCTCCCTTTAAAAATGTACAACTGTGTCATCTAGGTCAGGTATGAGGCAAACAGCATATTCTGCTTAGTGTTTCGGATGCTGCCTCTGCTCATCTGTGCTGGCAGTTGAGAGACGCTGTCTGTTTTTACGGATGGAGGGTTTTCCCTCTAAGTCAGACTGGTGATAAAATAAATTTACATAATTTGCCTTGACAAATCCATAACCAGAGTAGTCAGTCTCATTCCTATCGTTCTGCTGTATGCACTACCAAAAAGCAGATGCTGGAATAACCCTCTCCAGTTTTCTAAGTATAACTTGTGTTCAAGGTATTTACCAAATGTTCAGTATGATTTATTTTGCCTTGAATATAGTACAGTGATGACGAATTTCGTGTGGCAAGAGTAAAAATAAAAACAGAGAGAGAAACAAAGGAGTGTGGGATAAGCTGAAAGATACCCTGAGAACCTGGTGGTTTGGTTTGTATTTTCTTCCTGGGAGACACTCTAGGTTTTCATTAGTTCCTTAGTCTGAAATTACTTCTGATATCCTTACACAAATTTGAGTCATAACTTTGCAGTGTAGTTTTGCCTTCTGGTTTTAACTCCATTTAAAGAGATGTGTTTAAAATTGTGACGTTTGCAGCGTATATTATAGATTTATAGAACTTTGTCTGTAAATGACCAGGGGAGTCTGTGCTCCAACTCTGAAGCAAAATCTACCGTACCTATACCTGAGAGGTGTTTGCTAGTCCCTTCTGAAATGTCTCACGACAGGGACTTGACAACCTCCTTAAGTGTCTCCCTTCCAGTGTCTATTTGGTCTTAAAGCTAGCTTTTTTAAAAAGATATAAAACCAGGATTCTGCCTGGCTGAAAATTAAGCACGGTTGTTGCCCTTCCTTGATCTCTGTCCTGTTTATAAAATCCTCATATATTGAAGGCTTACAAGGTCTCCTCTCCACCTTTTTTCTTCTAAACTAAACAATCTTTACTGCTTCAACCTTCTTCTCATGGGTTCTTTGTGATAATCTTATATGTCTTGATGACCTCTTCTGGCCTCTTTCCAGTGTGTCGGTCTCTTTTAGTGGGGTGCCGGGGCTGGACACAGCGCTCCAGCTGATGCCTTACTCTAGCGCTGAGTGGGACGGAATAATTACATTCTCTGTCTTATATATGATACTCAGAATGCATTCCTGAATGGCATTAGTTTTTCCTTAGTGTCACGTTATAGAGGTATGCAGTTGTGGTCTACTGTAATTCCTATTTCTTTTTTGCAGTACAGTTGCATAGCTGATTGTTTGACCTTTTATATTTAGGCATTTGATTTCTCCTTTCTAAGCACAGAACTTTTCAGTCATCTTCAGTGAATGTAATCTTATTGAGTCAGGCGTTTCTCCAATTTACCCAATGTATTAATGCCTCTGTATTTCCCAAACACAAGGCTTATGTCATAAGGTGACCCTCGTGAGAGTCATTAGCGTCAAACATAACACTCATCTTCGGGCAATTGATCTGGGGTGTTGCTTGCATCCTTTCACTTTTCTAATCAAATACATTTTTTGAAAGATTGGCTCATCTTAGTGACTCTTTAGCGACGTATTTATGTTGGGTGTTTGCCCATAAAACAGCTTAAAAACTGTCAGAATATGACAAGCAGTCTGTCACGTTTATAGGACAAGATACAAGTATGCAGTAAATCATATTCGTGCTTAATTTTACAACTGTTCAACTGGCTGAATTTTGCATTTAAAAATATGTCCTGTTTTACCTAAACAAAGGCTGGCTGAAGGCTTAATCGTGGCTGAAGTGGAGCTTTACAAGACCACAGAACTTTGCCACAGTTAGTATAAGCTTTAGGAATACCTAAAACAAGCCAAAAA
Source organism: Phaethon lepturus (assembly GCF_000687285.1). Classification (NCBI taxonomy): domain Eukaryota; kingdom Metazoa; phylum Chordata; class Aves; order Phaethontiformes; family Phaethontidae; genus Phaethon; species Phaethon lepturus. Next base: position 27,239 of record NW_010522834.1, read on the forward strand.
TGTATTTAAATAAAGTTTTTGGGGGAAAAAAAAAATCCCACTAGAAAAATTAGCCAATGACACATTCTTAACTGTACAATTCATGAGTGTAAAAATCCTGAGCTTTGAAGTAAAATGTAACCTTGAGAAGCAGCTTCTTGCCCAGTGTACATCTGCACAGCTGCATTGGAGAGAGTGGAATCATGTTAATTTATACCAGCTGAAGAGCTGGCCTGGTGTTTCATGGCCTTTACAGTTCCTAGATGTTTCCTTTTAAAATAAATGTTTACAATTTCTTGTAAATTTATTGCGGGGTGAATTGTGCCAGAAGAACAGCCATGGAAACGAAAGTTCGCTGTTAAATCATGGGAGAGCAAACAGCAGTGGTGCTACATCCCGGACCCCCGTAAGTGCCAGCGTGTTTCTACCACATCTGTAGAAGCCTCCTCTCCTTGGGTAAGAGCATTGTCCAGCCTCTCTGGTCCCTTCCACGTGTGGCTTCCCTACTGAGCCTTTGGCCTGTTCCGTGTCCGGAATCAAATAGAGCTGAAGAATCCGTGACTGGCACCACTGAAGGGGCTGATGGGCGTAAAGCCGTGGCCCAGCTCTCCGTTACCGTAGTGAGTAGTAAGTAGATCATTACCTGCACGTTGGCCTGGTTTGAAAGGTCTGCCACTACAGATTGTAGAGTAGTTTCATTGACTAGAGAGAGAAGATGAAGAAGATCCCAGCATAAAAAGAAGTATGTGTCTGCCAGCAGTATTTGATAGAAAAATGTAATAATTTCTGCATATTTATGTATGTTCATACATAGGTGTAAGTATAGATGATGGTGAAGTATTGGTATTTCTGTATGGTTTGGTCCAACTCTCTTTAAACGTTTGAGAGTGCATTGCTGTTCGCCAGTTTACTGTTCACAGTTGGACAGTTGTGTGACTTCTCACTGAGCAGAGTGAGACGTTTCTGAGTTAAAAACCAGTTTAGCTTGGCGCGTTGACGGATCAGTGGGAGTTTTCCGAGATATTTTTTTCCTATTGCCTGTCCCTTCTCTCTTAAAAATCTGCCTCCGTTTCTACATTCATGGTCATTCCAAGCCCCGACTGGAGCCGCTAATAGTCAAAATAGGCCGATAGACAATATATTCCCTAAAAGCAGCTCTCAGACCACGAACGTGTATGTGGCCTATTTCATACACCCTACCTGCAGGAGACGTTTCAGATCAGGGCTGCTAGAGGTACATCCTGTCCACTCCAGCTACGTATGAAATCTACTGAAAGACTCTGTAAATGCTCCCTGCCTGGAATTCATTAACGCTTTTGAATAACGCTGTTATGAGAGATCTTGGGGGATTTGATTGTACAAATAATGAGAAGAAAATGGAGAGTAATGAACAAGAATGGTATTTGTCTAGTATTAAATGGAGAGTGCAACTTGTTTTGCGTGGCACGGTAAACTTGGTTTCATTATTTTTATGATCATCTAACCGGTATATGGTCGACAGAGGTCCCTCCAACCTCTTTCTTAGGCAGTCATGTGGACAGCATTTTGAATTTTACAGTAACTAAACAAAAACAACAAGGAATTCAAGTGTCTTAGTCGGTTATATCAAGACAATGAGAAAAGGATCGCCTGTGCTCCAGTTTTATTTCCCTTCACCTCAGCAAAAACGCCGAGTCTTGGCGACGTAAACCAGTCAACAGCAGAACTGTTGTTTCCTATATTGAAGCTCTGTGTGAATGAAGGGGACTTTGCAGAAACGTGAAAGTTCGGTTACTGACATACCCACAGGCTTCGGTACGGGTTTTCAGAGGTACAGCACATTTCTGTGCATGGAACCGCTGCTGAAGCGACAGAGTTTACAACGCTGAGCTTGAAGAAGTAGATACAATGGAAAGAAAGAAAAATATCAAGGAGTAAAGGTAATTTTTGTCTCATGTTGCAATAAATTAAATCTCCCCTGAAGGGAAAGCTGGTGGACAGAATTTGAAGGAACCAATTCTGCTCAGCTTGATGAAGTTTTTGTCCTCAGCAAAGCAAAATGTTTCCTATCCGGGCTTTTCTCAGGGTATGCAGAATTTCCCTATATGGCAATCTCTGCTTTAAGAAAACAGTTTTGTTGCTTTTTGTTGTGGTCCAGAGTAGAAGAGACATCACAAAGCTTCATTCATCTCGCGGGTGGAGGCCATGCCCCTTGCCCACCCCGAGCCGGTAACTCAGCCAGTCCCTTCCACCCAGCTGTAGTTCTCTCTGGTCAACAGCGTTACAACTGGAATAGAAACGTCTGTGGGCCAGAAGAGCTGTGCTTATTTTGAGGAAGGGCTGTGTGCCAGCTTGCTCTTGTTGGGAATGTTCTGCTCTACCTGGTTGTGGTTTGGATTACAGAAAGATTGTGACTTTTATAGTCTGCTCCTGGCAGAAATGCAGGCATTTCCATACTTCAGGGCTCTGCTGAGCATGATAAATCATTCCTGACGAAGAGGATAGCTCAGCTAAAAAGCTTTTCTCTGTAGGACTCTTATTTGTAGTGCTTTGAAGGAGAATCTTCTGGTGGGTGGACGGGAAGGGTCAAGACTCGCCAGTTATTCCTCTAGATGGGAAATGGTGAAACTGCCACAGTGGTTTCTGCAGTTCTGACACTATAATGTCATAGAGCAGATCTGCTTTTACTTCCCAAATTAGAATTTGGTTGTGGATTTGCTTTTAACTCGGTTATCTAATCTATGGGCTGGACTAAAAGATACTTCTCTTCATGAGAACTTCTTACTTTTCCCATAGCTGTGAAATAAAAAATGACAGCTTGTTCATTCTAAAATGAATAAAAATGCTGTTACGTTCTTGACCCTCCTAAGGAGAAGTATCTATGAGAACGTCCTTTGTCTTTGTGTTGCCTTTCATGCTTATAATGATTGGTTTTGAAAGTTTTCAGTTATAGCAAATCAAAGTCCACTTGCTTAGAGTGAACATGACAAATGATGGGAAATTGCATATATTTTCTCCTGACCTTATTATAACATAAGCTCTCAAAGACTTCAGTGGAAGAATTAAATCATAAGCCTTCAGACTTTTTAATTTTTTTTCATCACAAATGGGTAGGTTTGCAGATGCAGTTAAGACTTTGCAGGAGCAGCTGAAATCAGATTTACCCATGCTACAGTGCATATTGGCACTGGAACTAGACCACCAACATCTTTTTTTAACAGGGATGCTAGGAACAAAATAGATTTCAGGCCAAGATTTGACTTTGAAAAGAGGAAAGCGATCATTATTTATTGTGGACTGTAGCTTGGGTTTGAAAACATTTCTTTTATAGTCAGTTTTAGTTAATGCAGGTTGCTGAAGAAAGAAAATATCTCCCTCACAAAGGAATACATGGGAAATAATAAGCTTATTAATCGAATGCATGAAACCTGCTCTCCTTTTCATGAAAGAAGGGCCTATGCTACGCTGAATAAAACTTTCCCTTTTGCATGCTGATGTGTTATCCACGTATTGATGTTACTGCTTCATTGGGAAACCCAGCATTTGAAGCGACATTCTGGCAGCAGAACCCCTTTCGTTTACCGGGATCACTCTGTGAGGAGTAAAAGAGCCAGCAGGCTTGTTTGTAAGGTTCTCCGTTTCTTTCTTACAAAGCCTGACGTTTTCTTAAGCTGAGGCCATTTTTCATCAGTGTGTTTTACAGTGAACCTCATTTCTTGCATTAACTTTGCATGGTGCAATGTAACAAAAACTTGAAGACTTTGAGTTTGCAGTTTTGCTGTATTTGACCCGAGTATGAATCAAAATCCACTGTATTTGTGTAAGAAAAAAAATCTTCTTCCTTTCCCAAAGCATAGCCGCTTAACATGTATATTTAAGCGTTTCTGAATATTTTTTTCATTGGTATCAGATGTGTAGCATCCAACACTTACAGAATTTACTTCCCGGAAAATGTTAGGTAGAGACTCTGAAAATTACACTAATGTCTCCATATATTCATTTTTTAAAAATATTACAGTCATAGTGGTGTTGTCCTAATTCAGATTTCTCTGACGTGTCTGTACGTGGAGTTACACTGTACTCATCCTACGCCACTGGTGACGGCAGCACGATTAAGTTCCAGGCGGGAGGGCGTTATGTGGGGGAGTTGGGGACAACGTGAACGCTGCGTTTAAAAACAAGCAAACCAAAAAACGTGTTTTTTGGTCGCTGACCAAACAGAATTAAAAAAAAAATAAACAAACAAAACAAAACTAAAATATTCAAAGAAAGGAGGAGTGAAAAAAAGTTCTGGGTTTTGTTGACAAATACATTTTGAGAAATGCTTTTGGGTTTGGAAATAAAGCCATTTCACTTGATCCAAGCAGAGTCTTTTCCCCAAAAGCCCGTGGACCGGGGCGCTGACCTGTGCTGTTACGGTGCAGTTAGCGTCCCACGTGAACCAACGCCTTCCATTCACTTCCAGAGCGTTGTGGAGCTCGTAGGAACCCTGTTTTGACGTGGGTTGCCTCTGGTTTCTGCTGCTCCGGCTGATCTGCAGCGTGTTCGCAGCCAGCTCGGCGTCTGAGGTGGAGTCAGGCTGTGCAGCTGGGTCATGGACCGCGGCCCGCTCCTCGGGCAGCTCTCTCGGGCGCGTGCCTCAGC
>NW_010522835.1:0-4002 GCF_000687285.1 Phaethon lepturus
TGGCAGGAGCAGAACGAGGTGAATTGGAGCAACCTGCCCTCGGATGCAGGCATGTGAGCGGTGGGGTTTTGTTCTTTAGAGGGCAATCAAGCCTTCGTGCTCTCCTGCTGGGTTACGCTGGGCTGGCGGAAGCAGAGAAAATGGTAGCAAAAGGGTTATTTTGGTGTAAGCTCAGTACAGCCTAGTGAAATCAAAGCTACCCCAAATTGCTTTTGGTTACTGTAGGCTGTTGCAAGGTTACTCTGCTGAGACTGAAACCTTATCTCTCTCGAAGGAGCAGTGCAGCAGGATCCACACAGCAATGACTTCCTGCAGCATTTATGCTACTCTCCCCTCTAAAAGGTGGTTCTGAGTACATGGAAGTGGCTATAAAGCAGCTTTGTGAAGAAAGTGGCAACTAGGAATCCCAGGGCTGTTTTGTTGGCTTTCTGTGGACGTGAAGATGTTTAGTGCCATCCTCATGTTGCACATGTGTGGTAAGCACAACGTCCAGGCAAAGAGGAGTTGTCCTTACTGAGGGTGGGGGCGTAGGAGAAGCCTGGATCCTACCCAAAACCCGGCACACGGTCCCTCCCCCCCATCCCAGTACTGAGCCCTGGGGTATTTGGTTTGGTCAAGGCAAGGTGACGGTGCCAACCACCATGTTGGTCATGTCTTACAGCAAGTTGAGCTGAATGAGGAAAAACTGAGTGTCCGCCCAGGTGCAGAGGGCAGCCTGAAACCACCCCCAAAAGCACTGCTGCTTGCTGTGGCTGCCTGCGCGCGAGCCCCGGCCAGCGGAGACAGCTCTCTGGCCCCAAAAGGAAGTGCTCTGTGAGCTCTTCTCCTGCAGGCACGCCCTGCTCAGAAAAATCATGCCTTTATAGATGCTAGCACCTCTGTGGGAGAAAGTCCTGCTTCCAGAAAGGCTGGTGGCCTGGTGGGACCCCACCTATGCTGTATTTTGGGGACTGCAGTGTACTTTGAGGCTGTAGAGACAATTAGAAAGGAAAGACATTATTGTTTTCAAGGCATTGCTGGTGGGATGAGAGAAGCACCTGGTTCTTTGCGTCTAACAGACAGTGATGGATATTGCAGGCTAGATGCCGTACCTTCATGTGCTCTGTTCTGTAGCTGAGAGACAACTTGCAACGAAATAAATTTTTACAGCTCCCTAGAGTCTTGCCTTTCATGTCTTTTCTTCCCTGCCTCCCCCCACTTCCTCTCTCCTTTTTTTTATGCCTCAAGATCTACCTAAGATGGAGAGGAGTTTTTGTTGGTTTCCTTTCCAGAATAAGCTGAGACATGCATTTAATCTTGTATACCAAGACGGTCTCCCGCATAGGTGCTTGAATCTCTTCTGGTTTACTGTGCGTTGTTTGGAAAGAGGTCTGAAGTAAAGTTGGATAGTCCCCTGACTCTCATCCTGAAATACAAGTGTTGGCATAGAGGATTTTCACCAGTGGACCTAGACCACTTCTATTGGCAATGTTTTGCTGGGATATATGGAGTCTAGATTATCTTTTTGCCCCTTACAGTAGTTCGCGATGGGATAGTTACCGCAACCACATGAAGTGACATTTTCAAGCCTCAGAATTCATCCTGGGGGGAAAACAAACAAACAAACAAACAAACAAACAAACAAACAAACAAAAAAAAAAAAAGGGAGGAGGGATCTCCCCCTCCCACCACTGGTGCCAAAAACCTCTCCTCTCAGGCTGCAAGCTGCTGTGTGGCTACACCAGTAGGTCCCATTGCGAGCAAGGAGGTCCAGGCAGCCTCAGTCTTCCTGCCTGCTTCTGCACTCCCTGCACAGAGTGATTTTTGATTTCTTAAAGTATTATATTTTTCTGACTCAGAAATCTGCAAAGAAATTGGACTGTCAGCAGGTAATTTTATAACTCTTGGGTTTCTTTGCTGTAGCTGTAATAGCAGAAGAGGTAGATTTCTGTCCTCTCTGAGGATTTCTGAATGCTCAAGTGATAGAAGTTGAGGTTGTAAATCCTGCCTGTACGTATTATAAGGTAATACCAAAAAATAGATTAAACTAGTATATTACAATTAAATCAGAAATCTAATAAGCAGAGGCCTGTGTACAAAATATGGGACTGTAGATAAACTAGGGAAGCTTGCAGAAATTTTTACTCTTTGTAACTCTAGTGACAGGATGACTTGGGAGTGATGTTTACTAAAAAAAATAGAAAATCTTCTAAATGCTCTATCTCCAGGACTATAAATCAACCAGTGTATCAATCTAACCCATTTTTAAGAATCACCTGTCAAGTTAAGAACTTGGGTACCTTACTCTCCCTGTAATGGTGAAATAAATATTTGAAGAGCTGTTGAAAATGGTTGACTGCTTTTAATGTATTGAGCCAATTGCTTTTAGAGGTCACCTCTTCCACACGGGAAAGCAACGGGACTCTGGCTCTGTATTCATTTGACACATAATCTGTATCGTTTTCCTTTTGTGCCAGCTAACAGAAAAGTACTGAAAGTGCTGACCTGAGAGCTGACAATATCCGATATGATCAAAGAGTAAGAAGATGGCAAGTCCACACGGTCCATTGAGGGAGGGGAAGAGGCTGGAGGAGAAAAAACGCATCAGGAGGATGATAAGAAGCCCTTGTGCACACAGGGAATGTGGTGGCCACATCAGTCTTAGGCATGATCTTCACTGACTACTCACCTACATTAGGAAGGATCCTTCCCTCTCCCACCCATGCACCATAACCCCCAGCCCCACCTGGGGGTGGAAGGTGTGTAGGCAGCCTGCAAGGGAAGGTCTGGGCTCAACCCCTGCTTGTCGTGTGCCTATTCCTTGTCTGCACCCCATACCCTGGGCCAGGGTGAGTGGTCTCCTGGTGTCACACAGGTGATGGAAGAAGGGCTTCATACGGGTGCTTGTATCTCCAGCCATGGCCATTTCTTAACCAGGAAGTGTCTTCTTCTGTCCTGGCCAGCTCTAAACACAGCGTGGGGAATGATGATACTGCATTAACCATGCTGCCTCACCGAGGGTCTTCCCAGGGAGAAGACTGAGTTCTGACTAAATCCCACAAACCTTATTAGGATGACTCTTACTAACGTGCTACTACAGAGACAGTTACCCAGAGAAGGAAGATTATGTGCTAGGTTTCTCTGAGCAGTTGTAAGATCCAAGGTCAGTGCTGGAAAAAAAATGCAGGATCAGTCTGCACGCCGCTTTCGAGAGTGTGAAACCGCCTGTGAACCCTCAGCAGCTGAAGGCAAGCCAATGACCTGGTGATGGAGTGCGCTCTTCTGCTCTCCTGTGCAAAATTGCTACCCTGTAAAGTAGATGCAGGAAAGCCTCAGTAAGTAATTTCACTAAGTACTTACTCCAGCATCACAGAAGTGATCTTTACACCTTGTCCTGGGAAACTGTGATTATAAGAGGGCAAATGTTTTTAGTGGTGTCATCGGAGGTGGAGGGTGTGTGCAAGTGTGGTAAGCAGTGATCCCAGCTCTGCAGGTGACACAGCAGCTCTGCTAGAGGAAAAGGATCACTTAAAATTTTCTCACTAACAGGCCAGTGTAGTGTAGCTACACTACTACTACCTTTTGTAGCAGGCTTTACAGAACAGGTCAGTGTTCTTGCTCCTTCAGTGGCACAGTTTACACCCCACTTGAATTCTTGATTTGCTGCCTACTTAAGGGATAACTGAGTTTAAGGATTTTTTTTAACGAACACCTGCATGTTAACCTCTTGAATGTTCTCAACACCCCATGCTGGGATGGTTCCCTGCCTCTCCAGGACTCCCACCTAAGGTACTAGGAATATCTGAGACTTCTACCAAGGAAGCTTTTGTAATTAATGCTGAAAGGTCATGCTGTCCTATTCTGATGCGTTGTTTGAACGTGGTCTGTAATGGCCTTCGGCATGCCGAGCTCTTCCCCTGCCTCTCCGGGAGCTGTCTAGAATAAGATGGTCTCCCAGCAGAACCATAACCCCTCGCCTAGAGGTCTAGCTGGTGGTGAGCTAAGGCCCAGTTTGGTTCAGCA
>NW_010522835.1:4033-14956 GCF_000687285.1 Phaethon lepturus
GGGAAAAATACTTTTGAGTTCTGAGAAAAGTACATGGCTAAAGCCATGCAAGATGAGAAAAATGAAATGATGGAGTAAAGTCGTTGCGTCAGCAATATTAGCAAGTACAGGATTCAGAAGAGGACTACTGACATGGAATGGTACAAAACCCTAAGAAAAAAAACACAACAACCCCAGAACCAGAAGCAACTCAATGATCAGCCTTTCCCAAGGAACTACAGATGTCTACACTTGTCCAGCTGGTTGGTACCTGGCCAGCAGGTGAGTCACACTTACCCTAGCAGCACGTAGTCCTCGCTGTCTGCTGGGAGTGTCAGCCAAGAAGTGGTTGCTGTGTACTCTCAGAAATTGTGTGTATCCAGCTTGCAAAGCCCCTTTGCACCTATCTGAACAGAAGTGACCCAGTGAGGGATGGTTATAGAGGGGAAACTTTCATAAGCTGGAAGGGAATCAAAGCAGGCAGCTGGTGTTTCTGATGGCACAGAGGTATTAAAAAGTTTATTTTTTAAGACGGTCTGTCGGTAAGAGCCACAGTAACTCTTGGAAATAGTTCTAGCAATAAGATAACTTCACTGATAATTATGCACACTTCGTTTCTACTCTGAAGTCATCTGACTGACTTCATGGTAAGGTCACTGGATCTTCCTGTGCCTGCCTGCTAAATTGAAGCAAGCTGTATTGGCACATATTTGCCTCCACAGAGATATCTGCAGACCTATGATCATCATGCCCCTGCTGCCGCACTTAAACTTAAATGTGAGCTCCTCAAGACTGGCTGCGGAATGTGTTGTAATACTTTAACAACTCCCAGACTGCTTTCCTCAGTCTTCCTACTTTTTCAAAAGCTTTCCTGAAATGTGCGCAGCAAAGCAGCTTGTAGTATTCCAACAACATTTGAACCAATACTAAATACAGATCTAATAGAGTATGAACCATCATTGTCTGGATTTTATCCTAACAGAAGATTACATTTTAATTACATAAATTTATGAAGAAGTTTTTATTTCCTTCCTTCTTCATATGGCTTATTAAATTATTTTTTTTAATATAGTGATAGTCTAATATTCTTATAGATTTCACATCAACTGTAATGGGTATGTTTAGATCGCAGCATTGTTCCACAGAGTAAGCCTAGACTTCAAAACCTGATCAAGACGCTAAGTAAAAATGTAGACAGTTAGTTACTCTGAACAGGTTTCTTTTTCAGTTTAAAGTTAGCTTTGGTTTATGCCATGCAGCCACAGCAGATGCGATAGTATAGGCAAATATCATAGTTTGTAAAGCAGCCTGTGCTTCAGCACAAGCAATTTTATACTCTTTTAGTGTGCATGGGACATTCTGTCCAAGAATTTATATATTCACAGAGACAGTCATGGTATATTCATATAGAGTCAGCGATGAAGCAAAAAGACACATTTTGATTTGGCTCTTTTGATTGCTCCTATGGTGGGTATTTGACTATTACTTTTGTCTAATTAAGCTCTCTTGAATGCTCTTTCTCTTCTATGCAGTGTGAACCTTCATGTAAAACACACCGTTTGTGGAGCAGTTAGTCAGCTGTGCAAGGCTGACCACTGGGATAATCAAAAATAGGAAACTTTTTGAACTGTCAAACAGTTGACAGCAATTGCCTTTTGGTAACTCATGTTAGTTTGGCCTAGAGCAATCCCGATGTTTTGCTGTCATGGAAAGCAGACACTTGGAGATGGGAAAAATGGGCACAAATAAATTGTCATTTCAAGTGAAAAACTTACTTGGGAAACATATCAAACATTTAACTAATACCACCCAACAAAGCATGAAATCCCTCATGCTGATGTTATTCCTACTGCATATGCCCTAGGTCTAATATAATATTGTTGCTATATTTTCTTCATCCTGTTATGACCTTTCTGCCTTCTCCCAGATAACAGCTATTTCATTGTTTTGTGTTCTGATTAGCTGGTCGTTTAACAGACCTGCAAGAGAAGGCAAACTAATCAGATGGTGAAGGCTCCAGCTTCCACCTTGAGCCATCATGACGTGCTTTGATCCCTCCCAAACGACAGCAGGCAGTAGGATGATAAGGCTTCCAATTTCCTGTTCTTGTTAATCATGGTTGCAAGCACGGGATCTAATCTTTGCAGCAGTAATTCTAATTGAAGTAGGAAATTTTCCAAATTAGAAAGTTCCTTATGAAAGCTCTCCTTTAGCGAAAGTATAGCATCAACCTTCCATGAATTTACGTGTCAGGGGAACACATACAGGACTGAAGAAAAACCGAATTGTTGGTTCAGATGATTATAGCTGTGCAGCAATTCTGCTGATCCAGGAGACACCCTCCAGCCAATCTGTCTTTGCTTTCATGAACAAGCTTGCATAAGTTTGTGAAGAATCAACCACTAGTGATTTCACAATTAAAAACAAAACAAGAAGTCTGGTAGTCAGTGGGAGATTACATTTGACTCTCAGAAGTCTTCAAATCGCTGGTAGCTGAATATTTTGGGAAGATAAAATGTACGTAAGTTGTAGAGCAGCAAGACAGAGGTAATGGCAGAGTGGGCTGGCATGAATCAAAAGCAATCCAGGATGCTCCTGAAAGACAATGATAGCACTATAGTGCTTCTCTCTATTAATGTTATTCAACAGGTGCTGAGATAATTTCTTCCTGTTAGAATTTACTGCGATAGAGCTATAAGAGTGACAGGTTTCTTTTCCCCTCCTCTTCTATTCCTATCTGTATGGACGACTCATTTGGTCTTCTAGGCAAGCTTTTCTGGTGGGACAGCTCCACATTGCCACCGTATCCCCACGTTGCTTTCTTTTGTCAACATCGTTATTTATTTGGCCACAGGTGAAACTGAGCAGCGGTATGGCCTGTCTGACAAATTAACTTTTAACCAGAGAGTTTGTGCATTTTCAGTATTGCTTGAGCATCTTGCTTGGTGCTGGTGCCCGAGGTGTGAAAGAGAAGTAACAAGGAAGATGAAGTACAAATGAAATAACCTATTTCCCACAAGTACGCAGGTGGGATCCATGTGTTGCTGGTGCATCCTTGGTGGAGCTGCACTGTGATGTTGGATTAGTGAGTAAAGATAAAGCCCTAGATACCGCACCACCCTCGTGATCAGTGCGCTCCTTTGCAAGAACCTTTAGCTTTTTCTAAAATAAAAGTAATGATTCAATTACTCTAATACCAAAATATGAGTTGTCTAGTAAACCAGATTAAAGCAAGGGAAGAGAGATATGTCTAATTATTATGCATATAAATCTTGCTTTCAAAAGCCCAGATTTGGAAGATCAATTGTAAGTGCAAATGGCTGTAAGCTCTAGGTCTAATTTACTGATAGTACGAGCTACTTCAAAGAAAAGATACAGAACAGATGAATCATTTTCCTCCGTGTATGAAAGTACATTTAATGTTACAGTTAAATTATTGCATTATAATAACTTTAAATTATTTTGCTTTAACTAAAAAAATAAGCCTTCCATGCTATTTTATGCAAGTTAAGCAACCGTGACTGGAAACCACAGAAGCAAGAGAAATTTATTGTTAGTATTTTAAACTTGCCTAAGACTTATAACAGAGGTAATATTACGATTATGCCAGGTTATTTTAAAATTTGATAATGTTGTAAGTGATTTCATAGCTCAAAAGGTAAAAGGAGTGTTTCTGTAGGTCTCAAACACCTGAGTCGCTAGATGCCTGTGGTACATATGGAACTTCTTATGGGAGTGAGTTTAGTAGAGATATAACAGGGCATGAAGTCTTTCACATCCCTAGAGGACCAAAATGTTGCCTTCATTTTATAATCAGAAGTACTTGATGCATGGTTCAAAATATTGGGTTGTACACAAGCAGAATATTTCAGTTACGATACAAACGGGAGGCTTTGATGTAGGACAAGGAACATCAGTCAGTACAAAGTAGCAGCCTTCACAATTTTGAAGATACGATAAGTGCATGATTGAACTGATGTATGGCAAACCCTAACCCTTGAACTGTTTCTGGAAGGGGAGCAGAGAAGTCAACATGTGTTTCACTGTGGGTTGCTGATATTTAGACAGGTGGGTTTCATTTGTACCTATAGAGGTCCAAGATATTAATTGGTTAAAGCACATCCCATTGCCATTTTGATTTATCAGCAGTTTATTATACATGACTACTTACCTAACTTAATTTTAAAAGGTAAGACAACGAGAATAAAAGCAAAATAAGGAAAGTCAGAGTAAAATTCAGAAAATGTAATTTTAGTTTTTCCTTGCAGTAGTCTTTACCTTTTGATTTTTTTCCTCTCAAACTAAGTGATTTTGACAAAAACCTCCTTCTTCCAGAAAAAAAAAAAAAACAAAACCCAACAATTAAAAACTAGTTTTCCCTAGTTTTGAACTGTGTCCAGAAAAGGAAAGCATTCAGCATTACCTTCGCCCTTACAGCTTAAGAGTTCAGAGTATTAGGCCTGTAGTATGAATTTTTGGTCCTGTTTAAATGCATGGTGAAATCAATACTAAAATTGTATCCATTAAGAGCAATTAATAGAAAACTAGCAGAATGTACCAACATGGATGTTCTTCTTCACGTCAAAATGTGGAAGGCTGAGGTTCTTAATGCCCAGAGTCAAGTAGTAAACACAGTCCTTTCTAAACGCACGGGAGAAGATACTCTTTTAATTGTATAACAAAGTCGTCTATAATTCTTATTGGCTCAATTGCAGGAAGCTTTGTGCTAATCCTATTGCTTCTCGTTCATGAACTCTTCATCCACAAGCTGTAAAGAGTCATGTTTTTTAAAAAAGTGCGGTTCCGATGAGCACTGGCATTTCCTGGACAGCTCGTTATACAGCATCTGAAGACCCCCGGAAAGAGACCATAATTGAATATCCGAGGGGCATGTTTTTTGACATGCTGCTGCTGGAACTGTCTCAACAGATGACGATTGTAACAATAAACAGAAGACACATTTCATTGAGACATGACTGAAAGTGTCAGAACTAGAGCAAAACAAAGCTGGAGAAAAAACAAAGTCGTCGGAATAAGCAGGGACAGCAAATGCATGTCTAGGTATTTAAGAAGCAGGATTCTTTTCAAACGAAGGGATGGATAATATAAACAGGAATTATATATGCCTGACTTATACACACACCCCACCACGCACTCCAGGGCAGCCCCAAGATCTAGCTTCTGGCTAATGAATTTTCCTTTTTCTTAAAAGAAAAAAAGCTGTGATCTGCAAACGGTAATAATAATATATTCTGGCCTTACAATGTTTTTCACCTAGTCTGATTTCCTGAGTAATGTAGGGCAAAATTTTGTCTAGTAGAGGTCTGAGTTGAGCTAAATATGTTTATCTAACTTTCACCCTCCAGAGAGGCATTCAGGACTGTCTGGAAATTATTTGTTTCAATGATTTTGCTGCTTTCTCCAGTGATTTCTTTCTAATTGATAGTAACCTGTATTGAAAATTTTTGCAAAGTTTTGCCCTCTTCCTAATTCGAAGTTTTTTTATTTCTAGCTATCAGTTCTTATTCTGCCTTTTCTAAGCAGCATTAATGAGACTAAAAATATGGTAATGTCAAAGATGAAAGTAATGTCAAGAAAACCCCCTCCTTTTCCAATGTTCAGTTCTAAAGAAATTCACTGACTGCTTCAAGGATTAATTCCATTACAGATGGATGTAATACCAAAAAAGAAAATCCAGTTGGTTTCATATTACTAAACAGCCTCCCACTTACCAGGAATATGATGTATAAATGTCTGCAGGCAGATCTGAAATGGGATCTCAAGTCCTTTAATTAAAAAAAAAAAAAAAATAGAAATGTTGAGGAATTACAAGTTCTATCAATTACATTACCTTTGAAAGAAGAGTGATTTTGTAAAGAGGGGAGAGCCAGAAAAATATTGTCCCCATTTCCCACTAGATAAAATGGAGTTTATACATATAAAATTGATGGAGAATCACAAATCAAAAGAAAATGAGTGGTGTGTTGCAAAAAAGAACATGTTTCTTCCATTTATATCACCCCTCTGATAAAAATTCTTTTAACAGCTGAATGGCAAATGAATGCTCCGAGATGGAGAAAATTCATTTGTCCTATACATATTTTGGGCTAGGTCCAAAAAGAGATTTAGTCACTGCACTGAACTTGTGCTGGCCCCATTTACCCTCAGATAATACACCTAGTGCTGCTCACACACGCCTATCAGTCAGCTCTGAAGCGCTTGGGTACTTAAGTTCATATTACTAGGCAGTCAAAGCGTCTCTCCATCTCTACTGTCGTTACACACATTCGTCACACAGTGTTCCGCCTCTTTCCCAATCCCCGGGAGCTCCAGCGTGCCCCCAGCCAAGGCGCTGCCCTTTCCCAGGAGCAGCCCTAGGGAAAGCCCTACCACACCCTTACAGCAGGGACCTGGGCTCTGCGACGTACAGGGGAGAACAACTGCCCCCGAGGCCGTAGCAGCAACAACTCTCTGCTTGATGTTGCTTTCAAGCCTTACCCAACGCCCTTTCCAGCATTTTTCCAGGAGGCAGTAGGAACCACAGATGCAGCAGCCATTAAAGGACCAAAACTCCAACACACCTTCCTCAGACCGCCTGCAGTCCCATTTTATTGACTTCCTACACTCCAGCTAGTAAAGCAGCTTCTTCGGTTATCACACTTAGTCCTCCTGATGGCATTTTATCCTGTTGGCTCTTTAGTGTCCTTCCCTAATGCTGGTTGACAAGGATGTGTATGGAGCCTGCTGAGGGACATGAGCAGTAACAGCTGGATGTGGGAAGGTGGCAACGCCAACAGCAATGGGGAGGCAGAAGGACATGAGGCGAGGGATGTGATGACTAGGTTCTGACAAAGCTAGGAATAGTGTTGCATCCCCTTCCCCTTGAGAAGTTGCAATCATTTTGTCATCACCTTGAAGAAGGTCTTACAACCTTGCTGGAGTAGCGGTCTCCGGGGCAGATGGATGTAGCTAACACTCTACTCATTTAGCTAGAGCAGCACAGCTGTTTGGCATCTCTTTGCAGCATGCGTCAAAGTAATATGTTTTAATGACCCACCATCAGGCACTTCCCTAATGAAGATGAGCAAAGAAGGCATGCAAAGTAGGAAACAAATCATCACAGATGCACTAATGTGGCTGAGAAAGACAGTGGCGTAAGTTCACTTATTATTGCTGGTTGCCTTGCCAATAACGTGCTCGTTTGGAACCCAGCACAAAAAGAACAGCCTGTATAGGTGCATCTTAATCCACAAGATAACTCAAGGAGCACTGGTCAGAGTAAGCAGTAGGTTTCCCCCAAGCACGCTGCCAGCCAAGCTGGGCTGCTGTGTTTGCATGTGTTGCTGATACAGTGCCTTGTTTTGTTCATGGGTTCGTTGCTGGTTCGCTGGCTTCTTTGTGTGTGTGATGATGGATACACAAGGGTTATAAATCATCTTCTTTGTGCTTGATAGCAAGAATTGTGGTCCAAAAGCTCCTAAAAAAAAAAATAAAAAGCATGACTAGTATTAGGAAAGGAACCTGAAGAGACTATCCAGTCCTTTCTCCTATGGCAAGGCCTATTCAAGTCTGACCTGATCTATACAAAAAAATATTTCATTAATTTTTCTTTAGAAGGTCTGATGAGGGAGGCAGTCTCCACAGTCACCTCTGCTCAGTCTATTCTGGTGGTTTACTATTTTCATGATTACAAAGTTATTTTTTTATAATCACTACCCTAAATCTCTCATGTTGTAATGTAAGCTCATTGCTTCTTACGGCTGATGAGGTCTGGACTCGCAGAACCAATAATCCCCTTGTTTGCTGCAGTTGTTTCTGGTGTATTTGAACTCTGACATTGCATCTCCCTTCAGTTGTTTCTTCTTTGACTAAACAGTCCTGACTTCTGCTTGGAACAACGCTGCATTTCAAGATACATTTGTTGGCAGGGATTAAACCCCAGGAGATGATAATTACTGAGATGCACCTTCCCCTCTATTATCCTCAGCGAGTTTCAATTATCAACTGTCCAGCTGGAAAAGAGTTTGTCAGGGCAAAAATAATGCACTACAAAATACTTGCCCAAAGTTTGTATGACAAAGTTCAACAAAAATTAACCTAAAAACTTGTAGAGCTGGACTGAAAATTGTCTCTTTGGTCCCTGTTACTTTCCACCACCTACAGCAATCTCTAGGGGAGGCTAAAATCTTTCTACATGTGATAAGATGATTTCTGTATTGACTCGTGGTGAGACTAAAGCTCTTGCTTGTAGCTAGGGTTTTGAAAATGTCATCCTTGGTCTTATGTTCCTGATTCTTGCTCGTGAAAGGTGCTAATGGTATCGCGCGGTTTCTTGGGGGTGTGGAGCTGTCAGACGGGGCAGACTGTCAGGCGTCGTGGCAGGAAGAGGTGCTGCAAGGCTGATCCTACATCGTAGCCTCGTCAAAAGCAGAATGCCAGCAACATCATGTTCAAATTGTTCTGGACCTTGGCAAGTCCGGGTTTAGTGTTCTTACTTTTTAGCAAATGACCCACAAAGCAAAGTCAGAACTATAAAAAAAGGAATAAAGAACTCAAGAATAGAGAGAAGAGCTCTGAAAAACGGCACCAGATGCATTGTCAATCCCACAGCTATGAGTGGTTCCTTTTCACATTATATTAATTTCAGTGATGAACAGATAACCAAAGGTCTGTGGGCTTGTATTGTTAACCTCATTATTTTGCAGAATTTGACATGAAATCTTGTATGTCCTCTCAGATTTGGGATTTGCCTGTTTCTAGATGCCTTGGAAGAGACTAGATGCTGTAGGAAAAGCCCCTTACAATCTTCAGGTTTAGCTGCAACTACCCCCAGCAACACTCAAAATTTTAAAATAATGACAACTGTGGAAGGCAGCAGGACCTCCTGCTCTCTGTGTTTTGGCAATAGGTCCCCTTACTCCTCGTTTCAAAGGTGCGTTCTCCTTTTTGTGTGTGCGTTTGCACTCAGGAACTCTTTCCGATCTGCCCCTGGTGGGTTCCGCTGCTGGCACAGCCGACACCGGGCTGCGGACCCCTGCCCACCTTGGGAGGGTGAGTGTGGTGGAGGTGTCCGAAGGCAAACTAGATTTCTGGATTCTGAAACTGCCGTTGATGTCCCTAGCAGGCTCCTCTTTCTGGGAGGTGGAATGTGAAGCCAATGCCAGTAAAACCTCTGTTATTTCTACGAAAACAGTCACGGGAATAATGACTACAGCTAGAGTCCATGGATAGATATACTCATTTTTATGTAAGATGGCCTCAATTCATTTACAAATGAGGTTCAATCCTATTTTGCCAGTGCATTGTAGGGCAATAAAATCTGAGCAGAGTGGCTGTACATTCTCTCTAATAGATGCATATTTATTTAGCTTTAAGTACCTTCATGGTTCCTGGTTTCATAACCTCCCTTAGCTGCTTATTCTAATGGTTATAAAATTTTTTCTCTCGTTTAACCTAAATTTTTGCAACTGCAGTTTAAGCTCATTACTGCTTGCTTTATCTTCAGTGTTAATGTGAAAATTTTTTATCCTGGCTGTCTTTAAAGCATCGTTTTGTCCATTAGTAAGATGTTAATGTCTCCTTTCAGTCTTCCGCTCCTCTGGTGAAAATCATCAATCCTTGACTTTGCTGGGCCTTTTCCAGGTACTTTGTTTTTCTACTTGAAGTTTTTAATTTGTCTTTCGTTAAACAAAGCACCCAGATTGTAAGTGCAGTAACTCCTGACTGAAAGCCAGTCAGTACCACAGAAAAATACCTCCTCCCTTGGTTTTTAAGTACTACTCCTCCAGGCAGGAGGAGTTCCTCTTCTTCTCATCCGACAGTGTTAACCTGCCTGCAGTTATCCACTGGGATAATGAGATCCTACCGTGGTAGAGTTTGCCATCTGCTGACCAGAAACTGCTTAATATATGACTGGTTTTGATCACGAGTATTGATTGTTTTCTTGTTTCACTGGTTTTAGATTTCTGAGGTTCAAAGAGTAGAGGTTTTATCCACAGCTGGATATCTGTGGATATATCTGGTTATCTTGAATCCCTTGAGTAAGGGTGAGCTGGACTCTAGAGCGGTGAAATACCTGGGGGTTAGAACCCGACCTCCGCGCTCCTGCATGGTACGCAAAGGACCTTGTGGTGACCCACTGACTGGCTGCAGGAGCCTCCTGGGGACTTGGCGCGGGGCTTTTTGGGGAGCTGGCAAGAGGACACAGGAGGTGAGCATCTGGAGCAGAGCCAAGAAGCAACGGAAACAGCAGACCCATGGTGGCTGGTCCAATGTGTATCACCAAAATGAAAGAATAGGACCAACTACTGCAGCTTTCAAGATTGTCAAGGTGACATGAGAGACCGGTACTAGAGCAGCCTGCAGCTGGGAGAGCTTTGCTTTGTTCTGACGACCAGTGAGGTGGGATGGGAATGCGGCAGTTTTGCAAAGCCGCATTGTGAGCCACGTTTCCATCTGGCATCACTCGGCTTTTATCTCCAGGTATTTACACAAGCTGAAGGTTTTGGACAATGTATGCACCTGGTTGTGCATTTACATGTATTAGGTACACATTAGATGCCTTAATCATGTTACTTAAGGGCTCCCTTTCAAAATACTCCCATTTCAACAGAATTTGTCACCTTGTCAGATTACTATCTTTACAGCAGCTGGTCCTAAAAAGTGGCATTTTGCTAAACTGTTAACAGCTTCCATGGTACTGTACCCTCTTTATAAACTGACCCAGCCCCAGTCTCTTGGCATATTATCTCTGCGTATAATTTTCAGGTCACCAAACTTTGTCCTTTGGGAACGGACTGCCATTAGGACCAGAAAAGTAGCAGTGTAAATTATTTATTTTCCATTCTTGGTAATGACTCACTTTTAGTTAATGAATTGGAAAAAGTACATGAAATTAATGGAGCGAGGTGCTGTCTAACTGTAAAGCAGGGAACGCTCTTCGCC
>NW_010522835.1:14973-15877 GCF_000687285.1 Phaethon lepturus
GCCCTGTGATTCCTCCCCAGGTAAAGGTCAGGGACTCGCTGACTTTGGGCATGTTCTGCTTCATAACTCCGTTTCCCAGCTGAAAAATTGCACCGTTAATCCCATCGCTTGTGGGATCGGGAGAGAGATTTTCAAAGGCAAAGAGAGCAATCGGGCATTTAGCATCTATTGCAAACTAACAGGTGCCTAATTCACATTTGTCCTTTTAAAAAACCCTTTCTTAATTACTGTCATAGTGCTTGGTAATCCTGGGATAAAGCTTCTGTTTATAAAAGGATAAACCAGAATTACAAACCCTAACTCTGTGAGCTGCTGGGCAGCCAAGTGTGTACAGTTTTCGACTAGGACACTTCAGATCTGCTTCTACTCACAGCTCTGCTAATAACGTACCACAGGGCACCGAACAAGCCACATTCCCTTCCTACTGCCATGTGGTAATGGGCTTCTGACAAAGTAACAGCTGACATCATCATTGTGATATTGACCTCACCAAGATCTCTAGATAACAAGTGCTATTTAAAATTTAGCAGGCATTACTATTATTATTTGTTTCCCCCAGCACGGTGGAATTACGCTGCGTTTTTGCGAGTTTATCAATGAGTTTATCAACTCCTGGCTTTCCTAAAGCTTCCCGTGTCCATTCAGGTCCCGTGTATTACTTATGGTGGAATTACGCTGCATTTTTGCAGTTATTTTATCAACTTCTGGCTTTCCTAAAGCTGCCCGTGTCCATTCAGGTCCCGTGTATTACTTATTTTGGCAGCAGCTAAACAGAAGTAGAATAACTGTACTTTAATAACTATTAGCCCTTTAAATACAAATGCACCTACCTGTTCTGCTTAGAATTATGTGATCAGTTTGGGAATACGGTTGCAGCTGTGACAAGGGAGTTACGGTTACCAGG
>NW_010522835.1:16345-22029 GCF_000687285.1 Phaethon lepturus
TCTTGGCACAGACCATGCCCTGCCAAGCTGGGAAGCAACGCCGCCAGCGGAGTGACTGCCTGAGCAAGCAGCAGTGTGCCGTGAAGTCCAAGGTCCCTCACACGACTGTTTGGTAGCGTGCTGCTTCCCTGGCTGTACAGGTCTTCTCAAGAGCAGATCCTAGTGGGCAAGGAGCAGTCTCATGTAAAAATGAAAGAAGAAACTGCTCCGGGAGGCTTAGCTGAGAAATGAGCCTCTTCTTAGCAAACATACAGTGTCTTCTCCTAGGAACAGTGCTGTGAGGCTGGTTTGAAGTACATAAGCAAGGTTGCCAGTGGAAACTAATGGTATAACTGAAATCAAATAAAATGTGGTGGGGTTTGCGTGGGGTTTTTTTCCCCACATTTTGACCTTATCACTGTTGGTTGTGCAGGAACAACAAAGGAGACCTTCAGAAGTGGTTGAGAAATATTAGTATGTCCATAACTTGGACACAAGTTGCAACAAAAGCCTTTCCAGATTGGAAAAATACCGCGTGGAGAGCCAGCTACATACCTGAAGTCAGGAAATGTCTTTACCAGCACCTACTACCAGGTTTTGAAGGGCCCCTTTGATGGGCGATAGCAGCTTTGTTTCTGTGCTCCGTGTGCTGTATGTGACAGCCTCTTGAAAGGCCATGGGGTTGTGCCCTGCAAGCAGGACAGATCTGCCTTCCATGCTTGCTCCGAATTTTTCTCTCTTTTAAAAGTTAAGCTTCTAATTTTTATGTGAATAAAGTTTGGCTTGAGTTTCAAAGTCTTTTGAGCTTTTTTTGGAGAGTTCGTTCCAGGTAACTTCAACCTACAGCCGATTCAGAGTATGTCACAGCCCCAAAGAGAGCCTTCCCCCAGCCTGTCCTCCTCCCCGTCTTAAATTCTCATTGTTCTCCTGGATTTTGGCTGGGACATGTGAGAGTGCCCTAATATATGTGTTACCGTTTGTGGTACCCTGCTCTGACACGCCAGAAAACAGGGTTAGCAAAAAGTGGAAATGTAGCGCTTCTCAAAAGAAGTTTCATTTAGACAGAATTGTAAGAAAGTAAAGAGAAAAGAAAAATCTAAAATACCAAGCCCCGCCCCCCCTTAATCTTGTACAGATTCTGCCTTGCTGTTCCACGTGACTATTTTCTAACATCTTTCCAACACATCAGGCTAAAAGAACAGGGTGCGTTTGATGTTGGATCATTTTGTACTAATGATGACATTACCTGATGAGAGAAAACGCTGCTGAAATTCCATTCATTGACATTTAGCAATGTCTAACAAACAGGAGTTAAAAAGAAGATGGCGTGAAACACCACTTGTCTTTGGTATGATAATTGCAAGTGGGAGTCTGATCTTTCTTCCCTTAAGTCAATGAGAAAGCTATGATTAAGTTAACTAATTTAGACCCAATACTATTTTTATTTACTTAATTGGCTTCTTCTAGATAGCTTTTTATGAAGCATGCCTGGGAATTGCATTTAGAAAGCACTCCAGCTCTGCAGAAACTGCTTTTCTGTTCCCCAGTGACACTGATTTTGACCGAAGACAGAAATAGATGTGGGAGCTGGCACTCAGAAGTTGTGGGAGAAGCTGGGTAACATCCACCCAAGGGTGACAGATTTTGGTAAGTTTTGCTTAAGGACACGTCTTATCTCGACCTAAAGGGTATTGGAATTTGAGGTCTGGTCCACCTCCTGAGAATAACCATGCTCTGCTCTCAGTATGGGGATAAAACTTAGTCTGTGTTTATCAGCAAAATGTCTTTTGCATGTCAAGGTTATTGCAGTACAGGGAAGAAAAGTGATCATGTCATACCTGCAGTCCCAGCTGCGCTTTCCGAAGTACATTATGGGAGTGTCTGGGTGGCAGACAACATCTCAACTCCATTGTATTTTCAGAGGTCATATGTCCTCTTAACAGACTAGAAGATATTTTATCACCGACTCTGCAATACTTTTCTTCAGATCTCACACCTGAAAAAAAAAAAAAGCATCCAAAGCATCCAGTGGTGTCTGGAAATAAGTAAGCACTGCCGGAAAATGGGAAAACCCAGCATTGGAAATGAATATTAATCGTTGGCCTGATTAAATTATTAGCAAGGTATTGGCCATGTTAGCAGTGAATGTGTAGAGATGTGTGTTTTGATATAAAATATTTTGCAGTCTAGGTGGAAAATGCATCCCTGTTGAGTGTAGCAGAGCTGTGGTTTTTTTCACCACCACCTTAGTGTTAACCTTCTAAGTTTAAAGCTGTAGAGCAGCTGAGGGTCATTTCAGGCAATGTCAGGGTGGTAGAGAAGCTTGCAACAAAAATGAGTATGAGGGGGACAGTGACAGGTGTCTACTGTATATTAGGACCATGGTAAGTCAGTGTAGCAGTCAGCAAAGCTTTCCAGTAGATTCTCATTGTCTTGAAGAAGTACACAATGCTCTTCCTTCCCACACATTTTAGCATGCCTCCTTTCACAGGTTGCCAGGGCTTTTTTACCTCCCAGAATTTTAAATATATGACACTTTCTGATCCATTTTTCTCTGACTTGGACAACTGTGTCAACAAAATATTTCAGGAAGGAATGGGCCTCTTGATTAAAAGAGGTTCATGTCGGTATAACCTGAGAGGGAAAAATGGGATAAAAATTACAGATATTTATGTGCCAGCAAGCATAGATCTGGAAGAATGGTTCAAAAACCTAAGGATGCTTCTCTAGGTGATCATGCAAGAAAAAAAGTTTAATAAAGGGGTGAGATATGTAAACTATCAGAGCAGCCAGTAGCCAGTTGTGGGTCATCTTTTGTACCTAGAGCTTCACTTGGGGATTGAGGCTGGGAGTGTTCGGACAGGAGAGAAAAGCACAGGGGATTTCTTCTGATGAGCTGCAGCACTTTTCTCGCTGGGAGAAGAGTCCTGAAGGTCTCTGCCAGATTTCTGGTGTGGAAGAGGGAGGTGGCCACCCCCATTTTGGGATCCAGGGCAGTTGGCCCTGGACTCTGCTCTCCGCAAGACAGGCACAGCACAGCGTCTTCCCTGCCTGTGCTCTGTGGCAACAGCATCTCCCATGCCGGTCCCCGAGGGGCTGGGGAGGAGGACTGGCATGTAGCTTTCGGTCTCACCATGGCATCAAGGTGGCACCTGTGCAGCTCACAGGAGATCTGGGGCCTGGGAAGACCCAGTAGAGCTGCAGTCTGGCCTCAAGGAGGTGGCTACAAAAAGCAGCTATTGGGCAAGAGGGCAGCCACAAGCTGAAACGGTACTTTAGTCCTGGCTGTACCACGTGTCGCAACTTGCTAGCCTTGTCTTTCCAGATTTGCTTTCAGAAAGCCCCAAACTGGGGCTACTGAATCGTGTGTAGAACATTTGTTTTAGTAACAAGTAACTTCTTGGGGGGGGACTGTGTGCTACTTCCAGATTTATTTTTTTTTTTCCTGAAAATACCAAGATATTTGATGTTTTGCACTGGAAACAAAAAACTGTTTGTTTGTCTACTACTGAGATTTCTTAATTATTTAAGATATGAAATGCTCATTATCTAGCTTCCAGCTAACTGTTTTTTTCCATCACATTGCACCATTGGAATGGTTATATAATATTAATATATGCTTTATATAACATTTCTGAAATACTGAAAAATGAGTATATTTTATAGTTGCCATCAGAGGTTTCAGTAGCTCTAATAAATAATGATAATGGTGACCTGGAAAAATATACTCTTCAGTAAAGTTTCTAATTCCTGGCTGTCTAACAAATTGCAGTAGCACAGACTGTGTGTTTGATACACACTTTATGTAAATTATCACATGTAAAAAGTATGACATTCTATTAGCTACATAGCAGCTATTTCTACGTGTTGCCAGTTTTAGGCATGGTAAGTAAACAAGCTTTAATAAAAGCTGGATAATATTTAATAAAATATAGCGAGACTGAGATAATTTTCTACATTTGCGTTGCAGTCCTGTATTTCTGAATGGATGGACTCTCCAGTGTGCCCTGGGCTCCGAGTCAGGGCAGAGGTCTGCATGTGCGGGTTACACGTGTCTCTGCCGCTGGTGGACAGCTTGGCATTAGATGGTGGGTGTTAGTAGCATGTTCTCCCATATTTTCTTGCTACTCCATTGGAAATGAACAACTTTCAGCATAATTAAGCATGGAACTTCCTATTTGTAATGATTTTCTCATAATACAACCAATATTATATAGTCCGTGAGACCAAGTTTGGCGTTTAATTATCCATCCAGTTTGAGAATAATCCATGTGTCAGTGTTTCCATAGGCCAAACCTGGATGCAAAACACTCATAAACATACATTTAGGATATATATTTACAAAATATACATTTAAACATCAGTAGAGATTGAATAAGCTTAGCTACATTGAAATTCCAATGGATTCTGATAATGAACTTGAATATATCATCAACATGTTTTGCCAAAAAAAGGATTTTCTTGAGGTCTTAATATTTGCCATTTTTACGTTGTAATGAAGGACCTCCTCTCCCTTTTTTTTGTGGATGCTCTTCCTTCTCCAAGGAGGAAGGGAGCAGGGCTGCTGTTGTGGGGCCAGTGGGCTCCGGGGGACTCAGACGATGCTGTGCTGGCGGAGGGGCACCAAGGCTGACCTGGCCATAGTGCGGGGTCTGCAGTGACGAGTCCCTCGCAGAGAGGTCACATCTGGTAGGCAGGAGGAAAGGATAGTAGGGCAATGGGGATAGAAATGTGCTGCCCATTTCCCCTGTCCCCTGGATCAGCAGTAGACTGTTGTCTTAGAGATTTAATAGCACTATGCCTAGCAATGTGATGCTTCTTGGTATCAGGCTCTTGAAAAAATACACCTATCATGATATCCCCAGAAAATGGCCCAGTACTGATGCCACTGGCAATACCAAAGTGGTTGAGGACCTGAGTGTTTGCCCGTCTTTCACATTTTTATGAGAAATTTTATTCTGTTCTTATTTTGCTGGCAAGCTTCTGACCAATTTTCTCTAGCACATAACCAACATTCAGACTGTGAATCCACACATAAGGGAGAAGCCACCGAGTCCCTTGATCTTTGGGAATTGTTGCTGTGGGCTTCAGTGCCAACAGCAGTTTGCTGGATTAGGTGTTTGCTTGTCAGCCTGGAGACCAGAGTCCACCGTGGGGATATTGCAAGCTGCTCTTCCACGTGTGAAGTATGCCATCTTGGATAGCAGAGCCGGCGCTTGCTAGATATCGCTATTAACTTGGTTTGGCAGTTAGCTGGATGGTGCCAACGTAGTTCGGGCAAGGAGCATCAGTGGAAAGGAGCGGTGCGCCTTTACGTCTGTGCATGGAAAGCATCCCTTCCTCCCAAGGAAAGCCAGCTGGCTTAGGGACATTCATTTCTCCTGGGAATTGGGCACTGTGCTGCTTTGATGTCTGATTTGACACGAAGGCACTGGACCTCTCAGGGCAAGCTAGTAGAGTATCAGGTCCCAGTAAGTTTGACATAAAACAGGGTGTGAGAGGGTGGTAGTTGCAAGCCAAACAACAAAGTGTTTAAGAGTTGAGCAATGAAGGTGGGGACAATCATATGATAATGGGATTTGCATGTTTGACATCCCTACCCACTGGCATGACAGCTTGTCCCAATGAATTCCCTTGTTGTAGCATAGTAAACTGTTTGTTTCTTTATTTTGCCCAAATTACAGAATCACAGAATCACAGAATCA
>NW_010522836.1:0-26594 GCF_000687285.1 Phaethon lepturus
GGCAAAACCAGCAGGCTGGAAAAAAATGCCACGTTCTCGTGGTGAGAAAGGTGACGTTTATCACGCAGTGAAGAAATAAACAGTAGCCGCTACAAAGGTGTATAATTCAGCAATTACAGTTATTTGGGGTTTTTTTCTGACACCCTCTGCCAACAGTTATCGCTTCAGTCAAACTTAATTTGATTATCTTTTTCCCGGTACTGTATATTAACAGGGCAAATAAAAGGGAAAATAGTGCAGTCCCTTGTAATAAAGAAAACAGCAGCAAACTATTAATGCTCTTTGAAAAGAGTAGTTTTAACAAAGTAAGCAAGAATCATTTTCTTTGGTTGAGTGTTGATTCCCTAGTGTGCTCTCAGTAAGTAATTAGAATGGCCCAGTGAATGTCAGCATCAGCTTGTTTATTCTCATTATTTTATCATTTTAAAAACCCTCTAGGTGATGAGACATGCAGTATAGAACATAATTACCATTATTAGCATACTAATTGGACACAAAAATAGGCCAACTACAAGGTAGCCAACTGAATAATTTCACATTAATCAAACACCATAGTGAATAAGCCTATTGTTAAATTGACAGCTACAATAATTGGCAATATTTCGCTGCGAAATATAAGCAATTCCTTGTAATATCTCTGCAGCGTTATATAATTTAGTAATTTCCCATATTTCCAGACTTAACTTTGTACACCTAGTTCAAGTTCAAGAAAACATCATGATAAGATTATTAGTCTATTATCAAATGGACAAAGTATATAAAGACCTGCTTGTTAGCATTCAGCAATAGATTTGCACGATAAGAAAACAAAAAGGCTACCAATTTAGTTACTTGTTGCTTCACCGTCGAATACGTATAAAGGTTCATGATAAGATTTTTTTTTTTAAACTCTATATTAAAGTCCAATTTGCATCTTCGAGAAGCACAGAAAACGGTGAAGAAATTTTAAAAAGCAAGTACTAAAATACGAAAAACCCCCGCGGGACCTGCAACTTTCATCCTCGAGGATGATTTTCTGGCTGAGGCTGGTTGGCTTTTCCGTTGCGCGTGTCTCTTGCGCCGTCCCCGTCTCGCTTAACAGCGAACTAGAAAGTTGCGAAGCCACCGGCAGAAGTGAGAATTCCCGAACTGTTCGGTTAGTAGCAGGCAGGAAGGGCAGACTGGCCCTCGCTGTGTCTCGCTTTGAAAACCTTGGGGGAAATAGGACAGGAAAGGAGCGAGTGGAGAGGCAAGGAGGAACAAAGGCGGGGAAGGTGTAAGCGGGGGAAAATGAGGGTTGCGGCAGAGGGAAGGAGACCGATAAGGTGAACAGAACCAGATGGTGAAACAAGAGGAGCAGAGCTAGGAGAAGACGAGAAGAAAGAAAAACAGTGAGGAAGAAAGAAAATAGTCATCGAGAAAAGAGAGGAAGAGACGGTAAGGTGAGAGTCGGGGAAGGGCGAGCGGATTTGGAAGAGTATGAAACAATATTCTTCTTTTAAGAATTCAAAGGCGAGGGGAAACACAAGCATCTCACTGAAAGAAACGTTTCCTTCCCTGAGCTTTCAGAGACGCAGAGACGGGGAAGAAAGGCGGAAAGGATTCACTTTTAAGTTTCTGTTTATTTCGATAAGGAAATGCTTTTTGAGAGTTTCATGTAAAAACTGTATTTCGTAAGGTCGTTCGTGTGGATGTTGAGCGCTTGTGAAGGATGGGGCACACGGCAATAGTACCGGTTCCGAGCCCCCCAAATATTTGTGGGTGGCTTTTTTGTCAAAAGCGCGGCGCTGAAAGCCAAAACTGTGTGCGTAAACTTGACTGGTGGTATATAACTTCAAAGAAATGGAAGGAAAAGAGGGTCAGAAAGAGAAAGAAAACGTTGGCATAGCTTCTTCAAAGTGCCTGTTTTCACAGAACCGGACCTGGCACCCATCACACTTGTTGCAAGCCTTCGTTTCGGCACCGGGTCTGGCCTTTCTTGCAGAGTTTGGAGAAGGGAGACTGCGTTGAGGACGGGCCAGCAGCTCCCTGAAATATCATTATTCCAGTTAAATAATTGAATTATTTCAATTTCAGTTGCCAAAGTGGCAATTTTGGGGATAGGGTTGCAGAGCCTCCTTTGCCGGGAGAGGCCAGTTGGGCCGTTGTAGCACTTTCCCAACAGAAGGAGCGGTTCTGGCAGGGGCGGCTCTTGAGACTCTGCTGATTTAATTAAAAGCAGAAGCAGCTTTCTATAAGTGACGCCTAAGTGTACGTTGGAATTCGGCTGCCTTATTTTGAATGAAGCTATAGGAAAAAAAGCACCACCTTACAAGCAATAGCAACATCTTTGTTCCAGTCGTTCTTTGCTTATTAATCTGATAATGGGTAATTCTCTGCTAATGATCGGGGATGCCTGCTAATATATCACAGGTTGTCTGCAATCCCGGTTTATTGATTACCTGTTTTATTTCCCTTTGTATAGCCGGTCTCTTCAGCAGCAAACCCGCGGTAAAAAATATATGAGTATATTTCTGATACCTCTTGGTACAGAGAGGAACAGCCATGGGAAATGTCAGAGGGTACTAAAGTCACCTAATATGTGCAGTATGTGTTCAGACTTTGTTTTAAGCATAAGCGTACAAGACGTGGCTTTGATTTACTCACCAAACTCAAGAAATACATCTCAGGGCACTCACTGCTTGGAAGTCTCGTTAGCTAACTCCCTATCTATGAGTGACCATACTACCTGGGTTGAGAGGTCTCGAAAGATCTCTCAAAAAGTGATATAATCCATCTTTTATAGAGGAAAACTTGCAGCAGGAAAAGGCAAGTGTCCTGTGCCGAGTTTACAGCAGAATTAAGCCAAGGCTGTATTTTTGCTAATGCGTTAGGATGGCTCCGAGATGTGCCAACCCCGTAGCATGGAATAAAGAAAACGACAAAACTGAAAATATCCTTGACAAGACAATCTCTTAACACATTAAGAGGCTGTCCAAACTGTGAAAAAAATCCTCAGCAGTTCCTCTCCTTCTGTCACAGAGTCTGTGCTTTGGTGGTTGAAGTTACAGGGCTCTGCCGAAATGTTGTGGGTTAGATTATACGCAAGTAACAGCTCGTGGACAACGTGTTCACCGTACATCGTGTCTCACTTGCTCCCTTGTACGCCAGCCCCCGCCCCCGAGGGCCCCGCAAAATCCTGAGAAACGCTCTGGTTAATACACCAGCCAGGTCTGGGCAGGGCGTTCGCCGTAGGCACACGCATCCATCGTACCTGTATCTGCTATAAAGCCGTTGCAACTCTGATGTTTTCTCATCCATTGAATGCACCTGGATGAGCAGTGAAAGCAATCCCCCATGACCTACCCCCCAAAACCCAACCCCAAAGCTGAAAGTGAAAGGCAAGAAGGATATTGTGCGCATTCAGGCACGATAAACATCGGGGAAAAAGGCTGCGGAGGATGTTGCTGAATGCATTTGAATAACAAATACATTTGAGGAAATCCCAGTCTGCTTAGGGACAGAGAAAAGGAAAACAAATTCATCACATTATTCGTTGGAAATTATTTGTTCGGCTCTGCTCCTTAATGTGTCAGCTAAAGATGGTTAGTAAGAGTGAAGATTTTCTTTTCTTGCTTAAAATGACTCAAAAAGAAATGAATATTCCAGCCACCAAGTGAGGTTAATATATGAGTTTCATAGCCATTTACTCAGCGCTGCTGTTCCCTGCAGAGTAATGGCGCTGAGAAGCATTCTGGGATTGCCAGGGGTGAAACCGTAGTAGATGTTCTTGAATAATTTAGCAATGTATGAAAGCTTATTTCATCATCATCACCACAGTAATACCTTGCACCGATGGAGTGCTTTGCACTTCTGGTCTCCGAAGCGGTGCAAGTGCTCTCATTCCCATTTTTCTGCCGGGGAAACTTGAGAAGAGAGACAAAAATAATTTTCCAAAGGGGATGAAGGCTGTGGCAGACCCGGGATAAAGATTCAGGTCCCTGGCAAGAGGCATCCATAATGTTTGAATCGAAATCTGTGTGGGTGAAGATGCTCCAGTTTAGATGTGTTTATGCTTAGTGAAAGAAGGGGAAGAGATCTAAACAAAAGTCTTTTTTCTCTTCCTTTTCTGGTAAAGTAAGAATTGAATGAAAAGGATTGAATTTCCAGAGTAAATTAAGTTTAAGTACAGTGTTAGTATCTGTGCGCTGGTTATCCTAAATGGCAGAGCAGGTTTACACCCAGTTCTTGCAATGAGAGGATGGGCTTACACCACCGAGCACCTAATGACCATCAGGCTAAAGGGGCGGAGGAACTCCTGTCTCTCTTTGGGCTGTTTACATGTGCGTCTAGTCGCTAACTTTTTTGTGTTTAAAGAATCCAACAGCTCATCAATCTTATTCTTCCCTGAATGTAGATTGGTCTTTAATGGGATCAATGAATAGAGCTGGTACTTCACTGGCCAAAATCGTAAATGTGCTCTTGCATTTCCTATTTACCCTGTAGCACAGGGACTTCGGCACGTTACTGCTAATGTGTTTTGCATTCTATTGCTCTCCCACAAAATTTATGGCCAGAGAGAGACTGCAGAAACAGTATGGGCAGTCAGAGCTAGATTGTATTCTTTGCACTGCACTCAGATTTTTTTAAAATCTATGGTTTGAAATCGTTGAAGAAAGGGAAATACAGAGCAAAGAGGGAGCTGGGAGTGGGAAAGAATTTCAGATTAGTTTCAGAAAAACAAAACTTCGGGTTCTGAGACATCTCGGAGATGGAAAAAATGTGGCTTAAAACAGCTTAAGAAAAGTGATCTTAACAGTGAGATGCGATGGAAGTGCCTTTACCTACCCCAGACAAAACGCAGGAGGAGGCTGCTGGGCAGGATAATTAGTGCTGGAATACCGTACGTTGTTAGCTGTAGCTCTGGAGTAGCCCGAAATGACTAGTGCTCTTCCAGCCCAGTCCCTTCTTTTCGCCGTCCCCGTTAGCACTGTGCTCGGTCCTGTTCCAGCTGCGCATTAAACTCTACAACTAACACCCTACACACTGTAGGCTTTGTTCCTCTAATGTGACTCCTATAGCGAGAGCCATACGTACACCCCAGAGGTCTGACCTGGCGGGTTTTTCTCATCGTGCATGGTGATGCAGGTTGATGCTGAAGAAGATATGTATCTAGTACTTTGACTGTAAAGTGGTGAGTTTGGTATTTTATTTTCATTTTTGGAGCTTTCATCCCCGACTTACCATCCTGGAGCAGCTCCCAAGGAAGCTGTATGTCTCGAAGAGATAGACCTAGGAAGTCTCTCTGTGCCAGGGAAAGGAGTCATCGTTTGGCATCCTTCACATATAAATCTTTTTTGGTGCATGATGGCCCAAAGCCAGATAAAAGGTATAGTCATAGTCCAAGACCTTATCCCAACTCCGTATTATATGCAAAATCAGTGCAGAGAGTTGAGGCAAGCTTCATAGGATTCTCTTGGCCCATTTGGACCAAGTTGCATACTGAATCAAATTTCCTACTGACCGACAGCTTCACCCCTGGGAGAGTACAGGGGTGACGATCAGAAAGAGTAGAAAATGTAGAGGATTTAATTCAAACAGTCAGAGGAGTTGGACTTCTCAGAGGGAATCTAAAAGGTCTGAAGCAAGTTGTGGATGAGGGCCCAAAAACCCTGGAGGAAGCAGAAGCTCTATGTGTGGAAAAATCTTGGAAAGATGAGATGTCCAACAGATGAGCAACAGGAATTGCACGTATCAAAGACGGGTTGTAGACCCTACACGCGGTGAGGTGAGGTGAGGGCTGCCTGTGCTGCCATGGGATGTTCTCCTGAGCTTGCCCTGGGGGTGAGCAGTTCACCACCCTGTAGCTCTGGTATTTTCCAGCTCTGTGCTGTTTCTCAACATTAGTCTTGCTGTTGTTGTACCGTTTCCAGTGGCGCTGCCTGTGAAATGGTACCCGACAGGCAGTGGTAAGGCTGGATAGGCCGTTTGATTAACTCGGTGAAATGATTTCTGGAGCTCCTGCCTCCCGGATGAAACGCGGCATGGCTATTCAGGGACCCTGCAAATACCTGAGCGGCAAGCATGGTATTACCGACCCATGGCACGTTGTGTCTATTGAATCTGAAAGATGGGGAGGACCCTCTCTCTTTGGAAGGCAGGCAAATACTTAGGGGGTGTTGAACAATCGGTCAAATCAATGACAAAAAAATTAACTTGGGGAATTTGAGAGAGTGTTATTGTCCCTGTTACCTGTCAGGAAAAAAAAGTGATATTGGTCTGAAAAGGACAAAACTGTGGAGGAAAAATGACTCTGCACATCCTGAAGCCTGGACTGATTGCAGTTAAATGCAGGCACAAAAATCAAAGGGCTTGTTGAAATCCTTCAGTGCAGCTCAGTGGTGCCAAGCCTCCGTAAAACCAGTAGAGCTGATTTTCTGAGAACCCCCTTAGTAAGGGGGATCCCTCAGTAGCAAAGAGCAGACCGGGATCTGTTCACCTCCTGACCTTGGCTTTGGCAAAGAGTGGGTGGCTTGGAGGTAAAGAGCAAAGTACAGAGCTGGGGCATAAAAAGAGCTTGTGTATCCTCCTGCTTACTAGAAGTGGTACAATGGCACGTGGCGGTTACACGTGGGAAGACCCCATTTACAGGGGCTTCTACTTCTTCCCTTACGCCAGGGCCAAACTGTGGCCTAAGCTCAGTATTGCTTTTGCCCGATGAAAACTTGCATCAGTTCAGCAAAGTTGTGCTCCAGCCCACGTCGTTTCACGAGTCGAGTGGAATAATGTAGATGGTGGTAGGAGAGAGAAGGCAGATAAAAATACCAACGGCTTTTTTGAGGAAACGGCCCAAATTCTGTTTGTGGTTACTGTGATGTAAACATGCAATAACTCCCCTTGGATCAGTGGTTTCCTCAGAGTTCGTATTAATCTTAATTGATTGTGTCACTTAGCCTTCATCCTCTGAATAATACGGCTTTCCACGCACTTCTTGTTGGACATCTCTGTTACATCTTACGCTCTTACCCAAGTTCCCTCTGCAAAGAGCAAATTTTCTCTCTGCTGCTTTATCCAGCATTTAAGTGTACATCCTCCCTTTAATTCTGCACTTTTTTTTTAATAGTCTGTCTTTCCATCCTTAAATATCACCGAGTTGCCAGATAAAACAGTTATTGTTCATATTACTAGAAGATTGTAATGGATTTATATAAAACTCAGGCAGTGCCATTGTTCTTGAAGTCCATTTTATTGTAATGAAGTTCCACTCTTAATATTCCATGATCTTCAATGTCCTTTACAAGTAACTTTTTATAAATTAATCTATAATAATCTAATTCAAGTCAGTTAAAGTGGATAACTATACTCCAATTACGATATGGGGAAGAGTTTTTACATAATGGGGGCTTTTATATAGATGGTTAACGCTAATACTGTAGTTTACAACATACTGTATGAATCACTAATTAAATGCCTAAGTAGCAATAATGGAAGTGGAACTATCAATACAGAGAAGATATCAGTGATGTAAGGCATTAATAAAGCTTTATGGTACCATTTAATCTTCTTTTATAGGTACTCCATTATGTCAGTGAAAAGAAAAGGCAGAAAAACAAGAAAGTGAGAGCGGAACTTAAAGGGACCAGGAAATGGAAGCTAAACTGTACTTTCCCTTGTATCGTCCCCACAAAACGGGCCAGAGAGAAACGTAATGAGGCAACTGCTCAGTATAGAAATAAACTTATCGCGTTTCTAAAAATACGGCTGTTCATTGCAGCCGAGTGGTTTAAACGCTGTTTAACCTATATTTATGACATAAAAGGAGGGCGGCATAAACAGTATCTTCGAAAGAGGAATACAAGTTTAGCAACGCAGCGACCGCAAAGGAACAGCCAACCTGTTGTTCTCTCGCTATTGCCCAGCGGAGATGACTAGCAGGGTAAATAGATAAACATTTGCATTGGAAGGAGAATCTATTAACAAAGGTATTTTATTTTTAAGCCAAAACACAAGCTTGGCTCTCGGTGCTGCCCGAGGACCGTTCGAGGCGGCCGGGCTCTCCTGACAGGACATCTCCGCTGTGTTCCTTGGACGCCGGCCAGTGTCCCCCGCAGGAAAGCGAGCTGCCCGTTTGCATATCAAAGCAGGGGAACGAGCCAACCCCAGCAGACCTCTGAAGGGAAGGGAGGCTGTACGGGGAATTTTTAGTTTTAACAACTTTCAATAAAAAGAAAAAAAAGACCACCTCCATTCCTTCCATGCACCGGTCGCTTCAGACGCTTTTGTAACACATTTGAGCAGGGACCAGTATTTAACCCTTCACGTTCCCTTGCAGGGCATTTCAGTCCTGGCTGTGTTTTGACAAATAAAGAGGAGAGATTTCTTTTCCTGAAAAACGGACTTCATGTCAGCTCTACCCAACACCTTGAAAATTATTGCGCTGAGACCCCCCCCGCCTTGGCGTACATTAGGAGGGTGCAGTAGTCGGGCTAGCGTTCCACACTTGCTGTTGTTCATCTGACGTGTATGGTCGGTGCAAGATTTCTAGCCTTGCCCGTTTCTGCCCCTTGTAGGAGGCATTTGCATCATCCGCGTGGGCTATCATAGCTGAGGTTTGGCTCTGAACTCCACCTTTCCTGGGTGTCCATCGCTGGGCAAGCTGGAGCCAGCAACATGCCTCGCAGGTCCTAATAAAAATAAATCTTTCCATATTATTTTAAAACTATGACTTCAATATGGGTAGATGAAGAGGCTATGAAAATTCTTTGCCAATATCAGCAAAGATTAGATCCGAGAAATAACATCTCCCTGTGATAAGAAATTCATTACTCCCCTTGCCCATCAAAAGCGGCTGTTGGCAACCCTCTGCCTTGAGTACGCGGCAGTCGAGGACATCAATAATCCTGCAAATTTGCAAGTGAAACCAAACCATTGTGCAGCCTCCCCCTTCCCCCTGTGCATTGCCTCATTTCGCAGCCACCCTCTCTGCTCTCTCTGGGTACCTTGGAAGAACTGCCGCAGTTTAACTTAATATTACATTTCTGGTGTTTGAAGCTAACCCTACTGCCACTGAATGGGGTGGGATGTGTTTTGTTAAACGGCAAATTTAGCTGAAACGCCTGAACGGATACAGCTCGGTCTCTTTTGTACCACCAAACAAATCCTAGGCGTGTCATTAGTGACATGGTCAAACCTAAACAGTAATTAAAAGGTACCCGCAAAAGGATGCGGAGCTTCCCTTAACCGATACCGCCGTAAGTACAAACCTTGCCCTGCACCACGTGAGCAGAGCTCATCCGTGGTCACTTAAGCTTTTTTTGATGTTAGGTGAATTTATCAGCAGTTACTCTAGAGAAAACATTATCTACCCACTGCCAGTAACAATCAACCACAAAATAAACTTGTTATTTAAGATACAAACATCATTCAAATGCTTTGGAGTGACTGTGGGATTTCCTAGACTTACATGGGACGCTGCAATTGTCCTTTTTGTTCTGGAGTCCAATGAAAGAAGTTCTGCCACAAAGCTTCAAGTCCTTCAGCCCTTTCCAGTCTTTCAATAGCTCTCATTTTTTCCACGTCTCGGTAGAACGTAAAGAAAAAAGGAGAAGAGATCAATGAAGGTTTGCTGTGGTTTAACAGTTTTAGCTATACAGTTTTCTCTTCCTGCGTTCTTGTCCCCAGTGACAGCCGAGCACTCTATCGTGTAGCGTGCCATAAGCCTGGGACCCCATCCTGGCACTAATGGACTAAAAAAAAAAAGAGTCGGGGAGGCTCAGCCAGGTCAGCAAGAATGGCTGGAGACCCTGAGCTGGGCGTAGGGACCGCGGCAGGACCTGGCCCACTTGCCTCTGCACACGCGTGTAAGTCAAACCGCGGCACGCAGCTACGCTGGGGTGAGGTGACTGGCTTCCATCTAAGCAGCTGAGGCTGTGACCTAGCTTTTATCTACAATTTTTACATTCATTTCTTTTTTTTGGTACTGTGTGGGGACTACTTTCTGTCTGGGAAGGTCTGCAGGCTTTAAACAGGGTGAAAGTTTCTGTAGGAGCTGGGTTACAAACTTTTTTGCTTTTTTTTTAATTTTAAAGGACGTTTGGTATACGTTGAGACTTTCAGTGTTGCTCGTTGTGCTGTGTCCCTGTTTCCTTCGAATACACTCGTATATTCAACATCACCTCCATTTGGTTTATCGTGCAATAAGGTGTCATGTTTAATTTTATTTATGGGCTTAATATTCAAGTTTTTCACAAGTAATTTGTCCCATATGAGCCTTTAGAAATGTGTTAGAAAAATCATTATGTACTGCTGGTAGGAGTAATGCATTAATAAGCAGACCAGTGTCCTGCTGATGGGCAAAAATCCGGTTTTAGCAGCACGTAAAGGCCCTGGGTCCAAAATGAGCCACGAACCAAAGAGTTCACAGGTTATGGATGACTGGAGCGTTATAATACTTTGTGCGCTATCAAGTGCAATTCTTCCCCCTGTTTTAAAATTAAAATAGCCTTTTAAATGTATATTGTTCGGTCGCCCTGTCTCTGTCAGTAGGCTTTTCAGCCGGGTTTCTCTCCCCAGAAAGGTCCCGTGCTCTTTGGAAGCCTTGCTTGGCTTGGCCAGAGCCAGGGAGGTGCCTCTGTGGTCAAAGGACTCCTTGATTTCAGTCTCTGGGTCGAAGCAAGGAGCCTTCTGGGTTTCGAGTGATCCCTTTGCACAAGTATGAATGAAAGAAGCTTGCCTGATGCTGTGTGGGTTTTTTTAGACGATTCATGAAGAAGCGAGTCTGGCACGAGCACCTCACGTGATGACACAAATCAGTTTTCTGCGCGGGTCCCTTCCCTGGCAGCCTGTGGTATCTCGGTTGGCTGGTAGAGTTGGTGCTGTCCTCGAAGGGTTGCTGTGAATCTTCTCGCGTTGCTTGTGCGTGGCCACGCGCGTAGAAAGCACCGCTTTTGGAGCACTTTAGGCTCTTCCTAAATGAAACCTGTTGCAAGTTTGAGACTGGGATTGACAGGGTAAGAGGAACAGCTGTGATGTTCCTCTAAAGCTAAATGTTGCCGGTTTTGCATAATCTGCAAAAATATGTTGTCAGGACGAGAGATCCAGCTGGCTCTCTGCCACCTTCCCCCTCCGCAGCGCGTGCTGTGGGAGCGGTGCGGCATCTGGGGGAGCGGATGGTTTATCTCTGACACCGAGATGTCAATCTAACGTAGAAAAACATACATACATATATATATATGTGTGTTTTCTTGCACGTTGGCTACTGAAAAAAAAAAAAAAGGAGATGCAGTTTCCAGTTCTGCGATGCTGCAGGGTTAGATGTTGCTGCAACGGGAAGAGGGGGGCCGCGCGCTCGCTGCGTGCCACCGTGTTAGCATATGCACACCACAATCTTCTTAATAACCATGGTAAATCCCGCTGTCTGCTGCAAGCCCTGTTTTGAATGTTAGCCTTGTTTGCCTTCTGGTTTTTAAGCTTATAAACACTTTGGGGCTGAAATTCCCACAGAAGGCAACTAGAGCTACGTTAACCCTCTGCAATGGCCGGTTGAAGCGAGATTGTCTTGGGCAAGTGGGGCAAAAGGACTGAGCGAGCAGGCTGGAGTGGGTCAGGTTTGGGACTGCGGTTACCCCAAATTCGCGTTTCCAGCGGCGCAGCTGCATTGAGTTCGGTGGGGATTTATGGCAAGCGTACGAGTAGAAGATGACAACAATTTTGAGTGACTGATAGGTTGATGTTGCTCATCTGCTTAGACCCAAGGGTCAAGAACTGTTGTTTACACCTGAGCTCTTATTTTAAGCACGCCGTGGCTTGTGGAGGCTGACAGAGGGCTGGACGGGAGTTTTCCAGGAATATGCTTACTAGTGTCCATGTATAAGGTTTTGTGATGTTATAAAACGCTCTGAGAAAATAAAGTTCTGATGGAGGTTGCAACCAAGCAGATGATTTGGTGTGGCTCTTTGTTCCTGGCGTTGTACCAGAGATCTTCTGGCTTTGGTGGAATAAATAAGGAACCAAAAAACCCCACATGAAACCCTTGCTACAGATTTTTAAACAGCTCATGTGAAGATAGCATTTGGTTATTATTTTTAATTAGCATAAAAAGAAAGATTATGCCAATATCCGCATCTAATTTACAACATGGACCAAAATGTTATTGGCTTCAAAAGATGTTAGACCTAGATACACACTGAGAAGAGGATGAGAGTGTAGGTGTGCTGGTGCGGCCAGGGTGTAAAGGAGGTAGGTTTGACTTTTGTGGTGAGATTCATGGAGAATAGGGAATATAAATCCTGTAGGAACGATTCGGAAGTGGTTATGCTCAACAAAAATATTGGTCTAGAATTTGTTTTGCTGTTGCTAAATCTCTGTTAATAAAGAAAACCCCTGAAATGGGGCACGTTTGATCAGCAGGGGGTAGAAGGCACGGGTTTCCTTTCTACATGGTCGTGTGTGCAAATGCGAGGTCTGTGGCTTGAAAAAGAGGAGGACAGGTGTAACAGGCTGTTTCCCAAGATGTGGCAGGAAAATGCCTTTTCCCTGGTCTACGGACCCCTCAGCAAGGTCCCCAGCTCTAAGTCTTCCTGGTCCACGCTGCAGACAAGGCTGGGCTTCGCTTCCCTGCGCACGTATCTGCAAGAGCAAAATACTATATAAATACCAAAGGTGGATTCCACTTTGTTATCTAAAATAATAGCAAATCCCTTCTCTTGTTTATAACCCTTTATATATAGAATGTGCACATATATATTCTGGGGTCTATATATCCCTGTGTTGTGAGCAGACTAATAGCCAAATGTCCCCCAAATTTGTGCATTCTTCTTCTGGTGATTCTTGCAGCCTGTTTTATTCGTTACCAAAATATATACTTAATCTGATGGGAACCTGCATGGCCTTTTTTCAATCTGACTGATTTCCCTCCTTTGGGTTGTTTATCCTTCAAACGTGTATTAAAGGGATGAGGAAAATATTTACCGAGCTGTTAAGGAATGGGCCATAATCAGAAAAAAGTAAATTCACCATCCTCCCTCGGCAAGTACATTTCAGTAGATCTCCTAATAAATCAGCCAGAGGAATTGGAGGTGTGACTATCACCTGCCTGTGTACTACAGGCTGATAGGAAGGTGACGCTGCCAGCAGTGGGCTCTGGAAGAACTGGGCAGCGTGACGCTTTAACGCGGGTTTTTCTATCCAGGCATCTTAACTTGCAGTTGCTGTATTATTACACATTCTTAATATATTTATAATTATGTTATATTGTTATTATAATCAATTTGTGATTATTATATTATTACACCCAGCGTAATAATGCACCAGTGGTTGATTTATAGACTCTTCTTCAAACCAAGAGCGAATGAGTCAACCAGATCTGAGGCAGAAGCAGGTGCCGGAGTTATGTTGGAGGGCAGTCATCACCCCTATGGCAGAGAAAGACATAAGTAAAAGAAATAAAGCAAGCTCTTCAGAAACACTGCAGCTCTAACTCCATGCCAATGCCATGAAACAGAAAATAATTTAGAGGTCTGACTGTGTAGCTTTTAGCCAAAATTTTAAGCTCAGGTATCTCATGTTTCAAACAGTAAGTATTGGTTTTTTTTTTCTTTCAGTGAGAAATTTAATTACATGCCTATGCTGAGCAATTTCTGTTAGGATTAGCAATTTCTGTTCTGCCTGCTCTACAGCCTCTGAATGCGAAGATGATGATTCTCATTTGCAAATTATTTCAGCGTTTCTTCCTATCTGCAAGGCTGAGAAGGATGGATCAAAACAAACTGTGCTTTCAAACAGATGCATGCAAAACAATCGGCTCGTAAACAAAATGACTCAGAAAATACAGTTCTTTAAAAAATTCCTGTTATCTGTACTCCTTGCTAAATGCTTATTAGAAACTGATAATATAACATTTTAAACGTGAAATCCAACCGAATCGCAAAGCACTTGTAGAATACCTCCCAATGCCTTAGTATAATGATCTGTAACAAAAGACATTAAAAACATCCTTCGTCGTCTCCAAGTAAAATAGTACTTTCTCTTCTTTTATCGATCCTTCTGCCTACCGACTAAATTGCCCACAAAGTTGTTATTAAATTAAAAAATGAAGGATTGAAACGTTAGAGGAAGAAAAGGCTACATCCACTATTGTTCCTTCCAAGGTACAGAGCTTGGTTAAGTAACTTCAGCTTTTTCTTTTATTTAATATATCTCAGACTGGTATCTGCTTAAGTCATAACAGCTTACCCCTGCCAACAGGCAAGCTCTGCAGAATTTACTACAGTAAAATGCAGGCATGCTTCACGTAGCCTTAATTTGTTTTGAGATCCCATCCTTTATCTATGGAAACCTGCTGTCTCAGCAGGATGAACTTCTCCGTGAGAAAGCAAATTGGTTGTAACGTGGCGTGGGTCCCAGCGTGCAAGGCTCGTTGCAGCTCTCCCTTCTGACGCTCACAGAAACGGGGGGAAGAAAGGGTTAAACCAGCCTTCAGCATCTCGCATAATTGCTCCTGGCCGATTGTCCCCAACTGGAAACTCACAATTTGTTACCACTTAGTTGGTTGCGGTGAATGAAGAGGATTCATTGCGCTTTGACGGCGTTCAGATCTTTTGTTCACGGTTTCGAGAAAATTGCAATCTCTTTTCTTGCTACTGTTCCAGCTTTAGCCATGCTTGGTTAAGTCAACGCTCAGGTTTCTCAGGATTCACATGCACTAATCTGGTAGCAAGCAGGGATTTTTTTTCTTTTTACTGCTTTTTCTTGAGTGTTTCGTTTCCCAAGCTGCCACTAGCGAAACATTTATTTTTACAATCTTAACATTGTTACGGTGACTCCACTTTCTAAAAGTTCCCTGCCTTTACGGGGTGGCCATTTATCCGAATCGTATGTTAAAGTTTTCTGAGCTTCACAAGAGACTAAATAAATAAAAAATAAATCGCTGGTATAAGCATACGGTAATAAAATTGATGTGGCGACATTATATAAAGCAGCATCCGTGCACTTGTTTATAGGTTAGTTAACTTTTGTGAGTAGTGTCAGTAGCTCCTATGGGATATCCATGGCTTGTGTCTTCATGGAAAAGATCCCAGAAAATTTAGTGACCCAGGGGTTATTGTTTTAATAAAAAGTGAACGAGTTGTAGTACACCGATTCTGATTAACCAACTGTGACAGATGGTCGTTCTTCTTAAATGTGGCTTAGAGAAATTAAATTCAAGGTGATTTAAGAGCTCTTTAAGAACCGTTGAAGCCAACTTAAATAATAAAAAAAAAAAAGCAGAGCAGAACACCTTGAAGTTTGCTCTGTTTGCTCTTGCAGAGGCTTCTGTGAGGACGGGGATCCAGCTTCATTCCCAGGTAGTCACAGGGACCTTTCCACTCGAGTGTAGTTTCCAGGGTCTTTTTTAGTGTGCTGTGGTATTGGCCTGGGAAATTTGTCTAGTCATGCAACCCTCTTTTAACCTAAAGAATAGTAATTTATTATTATCTCAGGAAACTGTGCTACTCAAGATAAATGTTTTGGGGCCAGGGGAGTGAATTATTACATGGTTTCTGGGAGATCGGTTAGCTGAGTCCTGCAAAACTTGTGCCGTATGTCTTTCGAAAGCCTATTTGTGGGGCTCAGATCAATACGGGAGGGCTGAGACCTTCCCATTGTAATTCTCAAAGCATCGATTTGTATTTGAGATTTAAAGGGATCTCTATTTAGCAAGGCAAAACCAGCTGTGTTCATCTGGTTTCACAGTAACAGTCTATGAATAGCAATAGATGATTCTTCTTCAAATTGAATCGTCGTAAAGTATAAATTCGTTATCTCAAAACTGGGCTCGATTTTATTCTAAAGATATCTGAATCTCACTGTACAGCCCAATTAGATGGCTTAAAATAGGATGTGAAACCTCAGACTGAGCAAAGTTTGCATTGCTTTACGTGATCGCTATATGCCTGCACGGTTTACACGTGAAATCGAATCGTAAACCTTTAGGGCGTTTTTGCTAATCAAGTTTCTAGAAATAGTCCACAAAGACAAATTACCAACTTCATAATTTTGATTTTTAAAATCATGAGAAAGCAATTTGTAAGACGTCTGGGGGTCATCTGAACCTAGCTGGTAGGACGGCATTTTGCTAATTGCCCCTAATACATCAAATACAAGATTGTACCCGGGCAGGAGCACTGCTTGTGGCAAAGCCGAGCCTTAATATCAAGTCTTGTGTGAGGGGATGCATCCCAGTGGGAGCAGAGCAGCACATCCCCATGCCGGAGCAGAAAGCACTTCAGGACATGGTTTAGGGGACATGGTGGCGCTGGATTAATGGTTGGACTTGATATCTTGAAGGTCCTTTCCAACCTCAGTGATTCTGTGAATTCTTGCGTTTACTCCCATCCCTGCCCTGCAGCTGATACGCCCATGGAGAAGAGAGTGAGCCAGCCGAATTGGTGTGACGTTCACATTTTTCAAGGTTTCCTGGCTTTCCAGGATTCCTCTTTTCCGCTTTTACTCTATGTAGCTGAGCTATTCTAGTACAAGCAGAAATCTCTTTCTTTATAAAACATCGCATTTCAGCTATTTTGCGTTATCTTGGTAGCAGTGGTTTCAATACGATCTCTCGAAATCGCTTTTGTCGGCTCTGGAGTAGCTGCGAGTTGGGAATACATACCTATTTATGTGTATACCTTCATATTTCGCTCTCCCCATGCGTATGGGGGTGTATATATTTATACCAGATGCTGTTTTCAATTAAGTTTGAGTCCAATTCTTGCACTGATTCTATCGATTATTAGAAAATCATGCGCTAACTTTTTTCGGTAAGACTTGTGCACGTGCAGTCTTTTGGAGTAATCCCAAACTGCCTTTTTTTGGACATACTTGCCTACGATGCCCAGGGACTAGTTGTGAGAGCCGTGGCCCTTCTGATTCTGCATTCATAAAAAAATGTAAGAGTTTGAACAAATTGAAGCAACTTCATTAAAAACATGGAGAAGTATTCGCAGGTGCTGGTAGGCGTGATTTAAGGCTGCTGTTTGTCAGCAGCAATGCTGTTGTGTTTTGGATAGTCCCTGGTACCCAGGTATCTCAGTCCCTGGCAGTTACTAATTCAACCTCATGGTGTCTCAAGGCAAAGATTACCGTGCCAGATCGGAGCGTGGGCAAGTAGAGTCATAGCACGTGGAGGTGTTGTGTCCAGCCCCGGGTGAAGCTGAGGTGTGGCGTACACGCCTAGCTGGAAAACAAGTGCCGAACCGCCGGTGCATCCTCTTTTTTACTTTTTTTGTGGAGGTTTGCCACACCTCCTGCTCTGCAGGTGCTGATGGAGGTGCTGACAGACCCACCAGCACCTATCCCTGGCTCTGGGTGCCAGCATCACCCATCCTGCTCTGCCAGCTTCCGCCTCCTCCCTCCGGCTCCCTGCAAGGGCCGGGTTCGGGAGCATCCTCGCTTCATCCAGCCACGGGCCGTCGATGCGTGCCGTCAGCCTGGAAGAAGCACGCGCCCATCGACTGCGTGGTTCAGGGTGGCATCCTGTAACCTAGAAACGGCAAAGCTGTGTGCCTTTCATTATTCTTAATGCTTGCAGAATGGCTTATTAATACATGTTTTCTGTATATTCTGACATCTCGTCTGCGTCACGGAAGAGTATTACAACCGTTATCGGGCAAATCAAACAGCCAGTGCTGAGCTCGTTGGTAGTACCGCACAAGGTAATGGTTGCATTAATGGCAAGGGATAGCATTCGTAGTCTGAGATTTAAATATATGATGATTTCCAGGAA
Organism: Phaethon lepturus; assembly: GCF_000687285.1. NCBI lineage: Eukaryota > Metazoa > Chordata > Aves > Phaethontiformes > Phaethontidae > Phaethon > Phaethon lepturus. Next base: position 17,720 of record NW_010522836.1, read on the forward strand.
ATCGTCGTATTCTGCTTTTTGAGGTTTTTAGGAAGAAATTACAGACTTAAATTAACACTTGGTCATTATTCTTCTATCATGTGCTCTCGTTACTTCATGAGGATTAGTGAGATGGTGATCATATATCTGTATTCATCTGTGCCAATTCGACATTATCCGTATTTACTCTGATTACCCTGCTTTACATTATCCCAAATGGTCTTAAGTGGGAAGATTTTGCAACAAAGCCCAGTAATGCTAATCTGATGAGATGTTGTGAAGCGTTAATACGTTCAATAATCAATATTTAATAAGAATTATGGAAGTAGCTCTTCTTCATGAAGGGTATTTAGTGATTGTATTTGATTTCGATAATTGTTTGCTATGTGTGTTGGATTATTTGTTTTCTCTTCTGCCTTGAATTCAGTTTCCAGGGGAGAGTAAAAAACCGCCAGACCTTAAATCCTGATTAATAGTTCTTCAAATTAGATTAACAGTCTTCTTTCTGCACTACGTTAGCTCTGATAGGCTTATACAGTTCTTCAAAAATCTTTTTTCCCTTTTTTGCACTTTTTTATTCGCTGGGGAAGAACGGTGTTCAAAGTGGTGTTTCCCCCCTTCAGAGTGGCGTTTACCGGTGGCGAGTGGCTGAAAGAGACGGCTGTATAACAAAGTTCATCTTTATTTGTCTTCTACCTGCAAAGCAAGTGATAAGTGCTACCGAGAGATGGAAAAGTTCATTCTCTCTAGCAAGGTTACTCTTCTTGATGAGCATTAAAAGATAGCTTTAAGCCATTCACAATTATGACCTTGACTAGGAAAATGTAAGTTAATAAGGCTTCAACAAATTATGGTCTTTTTGGTCGATTTGCCTAGTGAACTGTTAATTGTAAAACTGAAAGACATTATGTTCAGCTTTCTCTATCACATCCTTTGTGTTTTAACAGTGACACTTCATTGAGTGCAATTAACAAAGCCTAGGAGATTTATTAACACACTTCTTCATGGCCAATGATCCATTCCACTTAAGACATAACACTGTAAAATGCACATTATCTCCTTTTGGCACTTACAATAATGCTTCATGAACTAGGAAGGCATATGTTAAAGCAGATAAAATAGCATTATTAGCTGACAAATCTTACAATTTATTAGACAGTTAATTTATCAGCTTAAAAGACACTTAAAACAGCTGTGCATTTAATGTCTTTTTAATGTATCCAGTAAAACTTGCATAATTGCCTGTAGTGCAATTTATTTTTAGCTATGTTGCAAAATGTCTGCATTTACTGTTTACATCTTCTTTAATTTTTCCTGCAAGGCTCATCACATCCCGGCACAAGCCCCAACAATGAGGGCAGATAATCAGATAAAAAGACTTCTCCCACAAACGGCTGCCCATGAGCGAAGTGTTCCAAAGTGCACGCTGAGCTGGACCAAAGAGCTCTTGCGTTTTATCTCCACCCCAAGGGCAAGAGGGAGAAAGAAAACCGGGGTGCCTGGTAGGCAGCGCGGTCACGGGCGGCCGAGCACGGCACGTCAGAGCCGGCCGACGTCTGCCTTTCCTGGCGTTAGCCCTGGGAGCCCGTTCCGAGCCACATGGCTGGGGTGCAAACTAACAAGGCTCCCAGACCGCGTTAGCAGAGGTGTTTCATTTTATAATTAAGGTAACTGCTCCCTGCAGATCGATTGCAGCAGACCCAAGTACTATCTGCGCAGAAAGCGTTGGAGAGGATACACATTTAATGACTCCGATGCATAAATTGGCTGTGTTTGTTTATTGCTCTCTAATTTAATGGAACCTTTTGTTAAATCTTTCTGGCTTTTTTTTTTTTTTCAGCGTACTGCTAGTAATGATTTCTGTGGGAACAAAGGGTGTTGCTTATTAAAATAAAAAGTCAAACATTGCCGTTTTCATTAATTAAATGTCAGATTAGCTTAATCTTTTTATAAATATTGGATATAACCTATTTACAGAGTGAAATCAGATCTGCAGATGCAGGCACGTGGGGTGGAAGCCTAGAAGTGCCGTTCTTGCTTGGCAGGGCTGGGAGCTGGTTAGACCCGTGTCCGCAGCTGGGCTCCGGAAAAAAAGGACATGGGCGGTTTGCAGAGCGCGGTGGGTACAGGGATGCGGGTAACGGAGGCTCTTCTTTGCAGCAATACTGGCTTCTCCGCACCGTATCCTCCTGCGGGGACTGGAGGTGTAAATGTGGAACTTTTCTTCAGTAATAGGTGACTCCTGCTAACGGGGGAAAAAAAGCTCTTTTGGTGGGTTCAAGCTTAAGTTTCCAGATTCAGGAGTCTTCAGAGTAGCCAGGTCCCCAAACGCCCAGAGACTGAAAAAATGTAGAATCCATCAGCATGGGCTGTGCACAAAAAAAAAAAAAAAAAAGGAAAGAAAAAGGAACAAAACATCACTTTGGGAGGGGGCGAAAGAAAAGAGGTAGACTTTTCGTCATGTAGGGCGGTCTTAATGATACGAGAATCAGAGAAGCCGAGGCTAAATCCTCCTCAAATCCTTTCGTCATGTCAGGATGCCACATGTTTTTCCTTCTAAATGTAGTTATCCGTTCAGAACTGTTCCATTCGATACAAGTTTTCGGAAGTGCTGAATATCTATGGTGGCAGCATTAGAATCCGTCAGCCTGTAAATTGCTCTCAAAACTTTTCCCATAAATGACTTACATTAGTAGTCTGGCAATATGATAAATTGTCCAAATGAGTGGATGTGATAAAAATGGATGAATTATTGAAGTCAAGTATAATAGAGGCATATGGATACCTATATCCATTACAAGAAAATGTTATGTATTACATTTAATTAAACCTAAACATGTAATAGAGCATTATTCATGCAGAGATAGTCATCTAATGAGAGCTGCTTCAGTTTGATTAGTGCAGCATTGTTGACTATTTTATTGCGGTACAGTACATTGTTGGAGAGTTGTCTTTGTCCCCATTACAGCCGAATTCTGATGACATCAGGTTTCTGGTTAAGGGTAACCTTGCTGGCAGCTCGTAATTCTTGAACTACAGATCTTTACGAGAGATTTTTAAAGGATACCACCACAGAAGTAAAGTGCTTTTAAAGTTCTCCCTCATTTCTGCTTTCCAGCAGGCCATCACCGTCCAGTCCATGTTCTCACAATTTGTCATGAAGAATTTAATTTCCATTTACTTAAAGGTAAAACATGTCAGGCGGGAAACCACCAGAAATGTCTGCTCTTATTTAGGCTAGCTCTGATGTGGGGCAATACTGTAGCTGAGGAACAGCTTCAGATTTAAAGTTTTTACTTTTAAATGAAGAGTAAAATCTAACCTTTGAAATCTTGTTTAGGCATAACCCACCTTGGTATAGTAATAATTATTTTACAGGGTAGTGAAGCTACCTCATTTTGTGAGCAGCTTAGAAATAAGCTCATCTGTAACCACAAACGCTTGAGAATCTTTCCATATATTCCGTGTTAGAAAGCTTTCGGACGTGGAAAGAGGACGATTCATTGCAAAATGATGGTCTGAAAGTACAGTTTTGCTCATGCGGCATGTTTTTGTTCTTTAATAAACAGTAATTTAAAAAATAGATAAAAAGTTAACAAAAACAGGAATCTAAAGAAGTGATTTTTTTGTTGGTTTGGGGGGGGGGGCTGTCAAAACTTTTCCTCCTCTCCAAGCCTTGTGGGTCCTCAGGAAGACGGTTTATAAATATGTCTGTCTGCGGGGTCTTGCTCCCCAAGTCCCCTAAACAGAGTGTATGGCTTGAGACGTAACCTCTCTTCAACGGCTTGTTTCTACCTCATGAACTACAAACGTGTGTGGGAAAAGCATGTGTTGGCTCTGAAATTCAGACTTTCCTGCAGCCCTGTGCAGCCCTGTCATTTGAGAGGTAAAAAGTCAATATAACGTGTAGAAAACTCATCCTGACACGAGAGCGCAGGAAAACTTGATACGTGCTTCTGACCAGCTGGGCGATGGAAGGAGGTGAGGAGCTGGAGGCGACGGGCTTTGCCCCGTTCTGTACTTCCACCAGATTACTCTTTGCTGTCGCTCCCGCTTGGGACCACGTAATTTGGAGAGTTTAAGAAAAAATAATAATAATCTGGAAACAGGTTAATAGTTCCTCCCCGGGACTGTTAGTATTTTAAACAACTAAAAGTTTAGTTCCTTTTCACACGGGGCAGTTCACTACTGTAAGCTAATTACTTAGACCTTGTGTCAGAGCCTGAAAATAGTTGGTTTTACTATCTTCTAACAGCGTTTCATTTGAGGTTACTTATTTGAAAAATATTGTTTAATTTCAAGGCTATTATGCCATAGTTCCCTGTCTCATTAGGTGGGATTTGTCTTCCCTGATGTGTGAAATACCTCTTACCGACACTGTTCTCTTCGCAGGAATCTTTATAAAAGTCTGTTTTTAAAAGCCCACATATGAGCAGACATTGCAAAGTTTAAGGAGAAACACGTTTGGTGTTGTGGGGAATGATCTGAGGGAAGCAGGAGCACGTGCAAGTCCCAACCAGCGCTGGGACTTTCAGGGTTGTCTTCTGGGGAAAGGGTCGTTGGGGACCGTTGACGCTCTGAGCCCACCACGTGGGGTTCTCCAACGCGTTAGTTACTCGTACGGCTCTGCTTGCACTAAAGACCCGAGGAAAGAAAATGAAGCAGCTCTTCCCATGGGTTTTACCGGGAGCAATTAGAAATCCATATCCAGTGAGCTTCCCTCAGAAAAATCACTTACAGCATGTTATGCAGAAGAGTGTATATCTCATTCCATCCTCTAAAACAGTAAATAAGCTTCTGCCCTCCCTTTTTTCTACTTGTTTGTGAATTTAACCTGACCTCATAGAAGACGAACCTCTAGTTAAAACTAGTTTTGGATCATGTTGTTTTTCCCCCTGAGCATCAGAAGCCAGATGTTTTCAGTCAAAAAGGAAATTAATAGCTGAAATAATGAATATATTGAAGTACTGTAGCCACAGTCCATCTGCTGGTTTAGGTGCCGCTGTTAATGAATCAGGATCAGACCCCTTTTTAATTTTCTTTTAGTATATGTTATATATTTTGTAAATGGGAATAAAAGAAAGATTAGCCTGGTCTGTGGGTAGCTGTTAGCGCCCATCTTTAACAGGAGCAAGGAACGACGTAGGGAGCTTTGCACCAGCTGGGAATAGCTGGAGAAGCCATATGGACCCCAGCCCTCCACAGCAGCTCCTTGGTGTCCTGACCCATCTCTACAGCTGAGGGGGGACCCAGGGCAGGTCCCTCACCAGCCCGCGTCTGCCAGCCCGTGCTCCAGCAATGTCCACCCGGGAAATGCTGCAAGCGCTCAGACTTTATTTCTAAGAGTGTTGGTTTTGTTATTACCGCTTCTGTTGGGTCATGACCATTTCAGACCATCCCAACAATAATTTCTGTAAAAAGCTTTTTGGGCAGTCACCTAGGGAGGGAGAGGCACTGTAACAGAAAATGACCACAACATCTTAATTTGCTTTCCTGGAAATTTTTTCATGATTTTTTTTTTTAAATTATAATTATACCTGGAAGTTTTCATGGGAAGGAATAACCTTTCCAAAGTCCAAAGATGGCAATGTCTTGCAGAGTAATGGTCTTTCCAGCTGATCTTTTATTCTGACAGCTTGGGTGCTTCGCTGAAGTCTGGTTCTTTCAGCTGTGCTACATCCATGACTTGAGTCAATCGCTTTGATTTCAAGTCCAGTGAAAATTTACACTTTAAACCTTGGAATTTGCCTCTTTACAGTTCCTGTTCTGTCCTTGATTTTACAGCATACCCAAATCCCTGCCACCAAAATAGCTGGTCTAATAGAGTTCTACCTCTCTGCCACCTTTTTATCATAACCAGATGCATGACTTGCCTGGCCTTACCTAATGTCAACTTAAGTAATGACCAAGTTTTGAGGTCATATAGCTGGTTACAGGAGTACTTGGTTTCAAAAGAGAAGCAGCAACAATGTCAGTACTTTTTCTCATAGTTTTTTACTGCTTCGCTTTGGAATTAGGTTGCTAGAGGAATGATACAAGTAGCGAGCTGGATTCACTTCTCCAGGGGTATGTTTGGCATCACAAGAGTGAGTGCGCATACTTCAAATCAAGAGGGTACCGTGTTTTCTGCTCTCAATGTCTAAATGCAATTGCATTCCAAAAACATGGGCCTTCTCTGTCAAATTTGGCACGTACAGGCACAAAGAGGGCTGTATTTCCACTGGTACATGGTTATAGCTTAACGCTCCCTGAAGGGATGGGGGGAGTCCTGCTTCTTTGTCAAGCTGCTGCTTAATTGCCGATGCAGACAGATGGTTTTGCCCTCCAGTGGGTATTAAAGTTAAGCCTTTAGGTTAAAAGACAGCGGAGAGCATTCTCGAGCAAGGGTAGCTCTGAGTTGAGGGTACCGTCTTCTCTACTTCTTCTTCTGACATGGCTCAAGGTCACTGTCGCAAACTTTTCAAGTCATTCAAGTTCACGCCAGAGGGTTTCCTGAGCTGTCCTTGGCCACCAGACAGTCGTCGTCCTTTCCAGGCACTGTGCCACCAGTCCACGTGCTTTTGGTGAAGGTGCATCTTGCTGAATAGCCTGAGGAAGGTATGTTGGAAAAAGGCTTTTGTTAAGGATCACTGTAGTCTTTGGTGAGGAAGGATTTGCTCGTCCTTCCCAAACCAGCCACCTGCAGAATCTCTGTGCATCTTCTCCTCTGTGAATTACTTCATTACACATCCTTGATGGAGAAGATTCATTTCATCCCCTTATGCTTTCATTGATGGCCTAATGTTTTACCATGGTAAACAATATCAAAGCATGGGAATAAATACTATAGTGAAGGGTGAGGTTTAGACCAAGAAAAACATCTGAATGAGATAATATCACCTAAGAAAAATCCTCATTTGAAAATGCAATCTCTGTAGCAGAGTATTTTTAGCACTAGTTTTTTTGTATAAATTATTTAACCTGCATATGCTGAGTTGTAATGATACTTATATTTAGAAATATAAAGTTTGCAACCTGTACTCTGCGGGCTCAGGATTGATACCAATGCGCACACAGTGTACTGGGGATTCGGGGCCATTTCATTATGGCTATCCCCAACTTTCTTTGAAGCAAGGAGGAAGATTGCTTTGGGAGGTACACAAACTATTTTTTAGAACTAAAAGGAATATTCCTGATCCAGCTATTTATATCTGATGACTGATGGGTTTTCATTTTGCATTCTTTATCAGCATGTATATATGATATAGACAAAAGAGCTTGTTACATTATATTGTCATTAATTTTCCCATCATAACGAAATATCACGTCAAACTTGATGTCAACGGCACACAAACTTTCAGACTATCCAGCTCTATACTACTAGAGTCCTAAATATCTACGTAATGACATAAAAGCCCTTCCAAGTTGCAATACTGCAACTAAGTACAGGTCAGAGCAGTTGGAAGTTCAACTTTCTGCCATTCTGTGACAAACCTAGAAATCAGCCTTTATTTGCTGAAAGTGTGCGAGAACGTCACACAGATGTGATATTAAAGGAACAGCAGAATCAAGAGTAAAAATCATTTTTTGTTCATTTCAATCCTGTGAGCTAAAGATTGTTGCTTACAGAGATTGGCAAAAATAAATACTTTTAGTGGGCTGGGAGAGAAATCTGTAAAACACACACAGGTATAAATGTAAATTGAGAATTTTAATGTACATAGTGTTTATTCATATTTTAAAAACATCAGGGGGTCTGCCTGGGTAAGGAACTGGGTGCTCCAGAGAGTGGGAAAAGACGTACAGTAATTCTTCAAAGTTTTGGTGGTTTGAAAGTCACAGGAAGGGAAGAGGTCTGCCTCCCGCAGAGAGAAAATATTTTCTTGCACCAGGTCAGTGATCTTCAAATGAAAAAAAAAAAAAAAAAATCTTTAAGTAGGTTTAGAGATATTAGAGCATAACATCTCCTAAGAAATTGTTTCAGGAATCGGCCCAGTGTTCTGAGTCAACAACGTGCTTTGATACAGCCGCAGACGTAGCGACGGTGCTGGGAGAGCCTCTTTGGACCGAATAAGCCTGCAGTCGTGGAAATATTAACCTACAGGCTTGTAACTGGGAACGTTTCCACAATCTGTAGAATACAGATGTGAAATCAAGGTGGTACAATAACATAAACCAGAGGTGTATTATAAAAAGCGGGAATTTAAGCCGGATAATTTAAGCTCTCGTTCATGCTCTTGCACCTTTCCCTTGACCCCAGTTTTGTTCAGCTGGTGCTAGTGTGTCAACCTGGATTTTCATTCCATTTAATCATCTGCCTCTAACTTTCCCCTTGTTTGTTTCTATCTCCACGCTAAAAAGACTGCTTCTAACGTGGTATTGAATGAGGCGGCGCTCCGTATGCTGCGGAGCGCTTTCCCTTAGTGGCGATAAAATGGTGATAAAAACGAAAAGTGACACTTCAAACGCAAGCCTGCTTTTGAGCTTCAGTGCATCTCGCTTTTTCTCTCCCAAACGCAACTCTTTACTTTTTCCTCTCAACAACTGATCGTGTTGAAAGAGAATAAGGATGCGCATATGGCACGGCAAGTCTTCCCAACATCTAACGGTGCGATCTGCAAAAATGATGTGACCCATCAACATATTTGAGCCTACGGTCCTGTAGAGGCTCCTGATGTTTTCCTAGAGTTTTTTCTCTGTTAGAACAGTTTCCATCTCTGCTGTTCCCGTGGGTTGGACTCACCAGGATCCTGCAGCTCTTTTGTGGGGATGCAGAGCAATGCTGAACTTGTTTCAACTTACCTCTTTCTTGGGTTTGCAGCAGCTTTGCGTCACCCAAACGCTTGGTTTCAGGTGCCTCTGCCCCCCGCCTGCCCTCCCACCCTCTCTCTGATGGCCTAAACCAGAACAAGAGCGG
>NW_010522836.1:26625-34564 GCF_000687285.1 Phaethon lepturus
ATTCTCTCCTTTTAATTAATTAAAGAGGCTCAGAATGTGGACGTGCTGAAGTCTGGCCGCGGGGATGGTTGGGAGAAAAAACACAGGCTGAGACAAGGCTCCCTTGGGAGGCTCCGCAGAGCTGCCCTACCACGCTGAAACGGGCTCACTGCCTAAGAGCCGGTGGCTCCTTGCACTGACTCGGCTCTGCTTTCTGTACAGAGCTTCTCCAAACCCTGATTTTAACCTGCCTCATCTTTCTTTCCCTTCCCTCTACATAGTAAGTTTTTTGATTGTCTAATAGTTTGTATTTGAAAGAAAAAACCCGCTTCTTTGCTCCCCATTCTCTCCCTTCCGCTCCTAAACCTGGGGGTCATAAAACGATGCAGGGAGGTGATGGAAAAAGCACTGTCCCCTGGAATTTCTTTAGAAGCTATTCCTCTCATTCATTTCTGTTTCTGCTTTAAAGCATTTTTTCTGAGGTGCCTCTACTGTTTTGCTGAAGCCCAGGGTCAGGGCAGGCTCTTGGTGCTGCTGCGGGCTTGGCAGCATCCATTTTTAAACACTGTTTTTAAGGATGCTGGGCGGGAATCAGAGCTCTGAAGAGGACCAAAAATGATGAAAAATTCAGAAACGGTGGGTTGGAGACAGGGCTGAACGAGCTTTGTTTGTTTGGCAGAAAAGTCAATGTCTCTGGGCTTAGGAAAAGAAGAAATTAGTTTACCTTGCAGCAGATCTGGGATAAAAAGGCTACTTAAACGTTAAGACAGCCCTGCTAGGAAGGTGAAGGGATCCTCTCTTTGGTGAGTTTTTGTGAACGGGCTTGTCAAAGTCCTGTTGGGTTGTAACTTCGGTGAACTCCATCCCCCTCGGTGGCCAAGGAAGTTAACTCAAGTCTCCTACCAGCTTTCTCTGCTTCTCACACCTCTGTAAACATGGGACCATAAAAATATTGCCTTTTTCCACACAGGGCTGTGAGAAAAATGCGTATGATATGGTTAATGTTTTATCACTGCTCTGAGCTATAAAAAAATTGGCACTGCCTCCAAAGTTGTTGCGGAAAGGATGGATAATTTGTAAGAAAAGTGTGGGGACCATCCCAGCTCCTGTTTTTAAAACCTGGCAGGTTGCAATTGTGGTACATGGACAAAAAGTGCCTATTTTTATTTACCGGGGGAGCGTGGTGGGGTGTGGGTGTAAAGTTGATGGGTACGTGTACAATTGCCACAATAACCTTGCAGAAAACTTCACTAATGTGTAAATCCCACAGAAACGTCCAAAGATTTCCTCCTCGTGTACTGGGCGCTTAATGCAATGGCAGCCCATGGCAAGGAAAAATGCAAATAATTCTTTAGAGTGCTAAATGACATTTGTTAAGTATGGTGATTGATACTTAGCTTCGTGGAGGTCTTATAATAAATGCCCAGGTGTTCTTTACCTGTTAAATTTTGAGAGTGCTGTATTTTCCACAGTTTATTGCAGTTGGCCTCTGTTTGCTCTGGACATGTCCCCTCCTCAACCCTCTGCTACAACAGCCCTTTTTAGCCCACAGCTCACCCCACTGAATCTACCCGAATATCCCAGTAGCTTGAGGTGAGAGAAGGAAAAGCGATTGTGGGGGTTTTTTAATTTTTTTTAGTTCTGTCATAACCTTAATGCAGATTTAAAACTGAATTGTACATTTCATGATTTGTTCTTCCCACACACGCACGCACATATTCCCACGCCCCCTCAATGAGGTAATTGCATGACAACTAGATTAATATCTTTTACATACTTATTAAACTCAATAAGTGGTCCTGCGCAAACAATTGATATTTAATTACCATATTATCATCCTACTAAATTTTAATTACTATTCATTTAAAATACCTCATATGTTATCATTCATGTTAATGCGGATTTGTTTCTCTGTAAATGTTTCTCTGTAAATCCTAACTTTAAGTTGAACTAACCTGCAAAGTAATTGGGAATTCTCAAGGCAATAGTATGTTTAACGCAGGTCCAAGGCATTGCGATACACTATAGAAAGGGGACATGCAGCCACCAGCCACTGGTTGTGCTAAAGAGTATATGCTTTTGAACCAGAATTCAGAAAAGGTTGAATGACTTAACCTTTCAAAGCACCTTGCAATGTGATTTCAGCTTAAAAGGTCTTAAGCCAGGAGAAATTAATATTTAGCGGCTGACAATAAGCTGATTGTTAAGAACCAGAACAGTTCCAAACTTGGTGAGGAACGTGAAAAATGACTAAAATCACAATCCTACGGTAAACTTGCCTCTTCCACTGATCATTGTTTTTACCTCTGACAAGTATCGATTTTCTAGATCTCATCCGTGAGTCACTTAATTACTCCTCAGAGAAAGGAAAATATAGGATAGTTTTTGTAGTGAAAAAACAACCACCTCTGGGTAAAATCATGACACCTTGTCAGTTCCTGCAGCGGGAGGCAGAGCGCGGGGTCTCTGATCAGGCTCGGTTAGATCTCGCTGGTTTTGTAATTTATTGATCGAGGATATTTAAAATGAAAAGGGATCATTTTCTATATTTCTAGATATAAGTTGTGGTGCAGTTGTTGATGGCTCTACCGAGGAGGGTCCTCTGTCTGAATCGCAGAGCTTTGCTCAGCTCCTTCTCGCTCTCTGTTGCGTTCACTGAAATTAAATCTCTTCAGGTAGCTCTTCAAATCCGTTGTGCTTTTCCCGGCTAGGCGTGTGACACTATTAATATCTGTATTCCGGCAGCAAGATTTCCCAAATTTCTGCAGAATCACTACTTTTTTCCTCATTTTTTGCAGTTTCTATAAGCAGTGCTCGATCCCATCTATTTCTTTTCACTGTGAAAAACAGGTTCAGCTTGGTTCTTACTAAAATCATAAATTTCGAAGGTCGTCTTTTCCACCTAACATGTAGATGATAAGAAGGAAGTTTAAGCTTGAAAAAAGCTTCTTCCACATGATTTGGTAATTTGAGAGGATTCAGTTTTGGGGGGTTATTTTTGCTGTTGTTGCTTAGTTCTCTTCCAGAAAAGTTCATGTAGAGGATCGCCCTCCTTGTATCAACATGCTAAAAATATATTTTATTTACTGCAACTAGGTGATTTTTCTCAGGCAATTAATTGCGTGACTCAGTCCCATAAACTCCTGTAATGACTTTATAGCCTGTCAGTGATATATAACATATTGACTTTCCTTTGCTTATAGGACTATTACTTTCCCGATTGATTTAATCATTCCATGCTACCTTTATCTGTCTCCTTGCTTTTATGGAACTCTATCGACTAGCCGATCTTGTAAGGACTGATCCAAGGGCAAGTGAAATCAAGGGGAAGACACGGTAGCCCTCAGACCCATGTCTTGGATTTTGCTCCTGCATGAGGTGAACATTACTCATGGATCAATTCCAGAGCAGACCTCTCTGTGATACAATAATAATGTATGTATGTTCCTACTGGAATATTCATCATAATGGAGAACAGGCAACTTCCCCTGTTCACAAAACACCAGAATTGGGTTCCTTGGGAATTATTGCTTTATTAATTATGCCAGGTTTTGTTCATATTTTACTCAGGCAAACAGTCCCATTCCCTTCAGGTGAGTTTATTTGCATGAATTGTGATGTCTCTGGATTGGCATTGCTATAAATCAGTGAGAAATACTGAGCTGTTCCTAGCCTGTCTATAACAGACATGTTAGAGCCTTAATTTTCTTGGAAATATTTAGTATGCAAACACCTTCACGAGACCAACTTACTTATTGGAATGAAATTTGTACAATACATTAGCGGTAGGAACTATTGAACTAAAACATTTAAACCGGTGCTGGACTTTAGAGGAAATTAATCATGCAGCAATGAAGATATCTGCTGGGCAGAGCCTCGGCGCGCTTGGGCGGCGCGGTGAAATCCAAGCCGCGCTGCCGTTACGTTCGCTTGGCCTGAATGACAGACAAGACAAATTTACTGACCTGGGCTCCACTGTGCTTAGACCCCACATATTGTAATTTTTATAACGCATATTCACTGTAAGACTTTAACTAAGAGAGTTTGTGTGTTGCTAGATTACGATATTTAATGGCTTATAGGATATAGCTGGTACCCAGGAGGCTAATTTGTTTGCATTAGTTGGATGGGTCAACTGCTTCAAACATGCAGATTATAGAACTACTGGTAGATTGCATTACACAATTTAAATAAATAGTAGCAATTTGTCAATGTCATCTTAGCTTCAACATTTTCCTTTTAAACCCCAGGAAATAGTAGTTCCAATTAAATTGACCTTTTCTGTTCTGCATCTTCATGTTATTAGTAGATAATGCTTAGTCTTTTAGCAAGTGGGAAAAAAAAAAAGAAATAAAAATACTACCAAAACAACAATGTGCTTGTAGTAAACTTTCCAGCCAAAATTACCTTCTTTATAAACAAATGAATCAAATTTAGCCACCCAGTAAATTTTACAATTCTGATATACGTGTATACGTCAGGAAAAGATTAAGACATATGAATTGCTGTATCTCAGTGATTAAGTCTTTGGTTTCAGGGGGCAGTTGCAGGTTCTTGTCACTGTAAAGCTTTAATTTCCTATTTATTTTGGAAATAAAGCAGCAAAAAAAAAATGCATAATGGCTGAGCCATCCATACATGAACTGCTCTGGGCAAACCCTAGACGCCTGGAGTGCTAACTGGCTTTTGGGAGTCGGGTTTAGGTATCTACTTACTTGGTCATGTAGCACTAAATGAACTGGATTTGAAGACCTGGACTTGGATGTCTTATAGTAAAAAGGAAATGGGGAAATACTGAAATTGTCATGGAAGGTAAGAGGTTGGCTACGAGCATCACCCACGCAGTAATACTGTGCAGTGCGTGTTTTCCTATGTCCGTGTGCATTCCTCTTCGATGTCCTCCTGACAAACATCACTAGTAAGCCTGATGGCTTCAGAACCAGAATTAGCCCCAATTTTGGTAATGCAGATAGATTTGAAGACACAGCAGCCTGGGGTTTTGGCTTTAAATTTGGCCAGAGGTAGATACCTGAAGCCTACTCGGTGCCTGAAGCAAACTACTGGGACAGGAACGCTAGTATAGCTGTATCTTTGTGGTCTTTAGCTGTGGAAGGGAATAGTTCTCTGTAAATTAGAGCATCTCAAAACTTCAGGTTCTGCTGAAAAGGATTGAATTATTTTTAGTTGTTAAGGATGAAAAGTGTTTTTGAGATATTTTTCTTGCACGAGCTGTATGTGACTAAAGCAGGAACAACCAAAATGTGGAATCATGAAAAAAAAATATTTTTTAAGGAAGGTGCCAATCATCTCTAGAATCCTAAAAAAAAAAGCACCCAAAAACCCAAAACAACCAAAAAGCCAGCGGCACTGTTGTTCACCCATCTTCAGTGCCATGAACAGAATTACAATTCTCGTGAGGAAATCCAGATTCAAATTGGTTTCCATTATTAATTGTTTTACTCATCTGCTTTATTGGAAAATACATCTGGTTTCTACTACTTTCCTTCTGGGCACTGTGCTAGGCATCTCTCACTTATTCTGTTGCTTTGCTTCAAGCCGCATCAGTTAGCTGTGTGGAATCCTAACTTTTGGGTTGACAGGTTTCCATCCACTTCTCATTCCGTGTAACAACAGATCCCAGAAAGGGAAACGAGCCGTTTCCTTGTGCTCCCCTTTATCACGCCTTCTGTGAGTGTGGTACTGCCTTTTCCTAGCGCCAGGAGCCCCCAGAAAAGCTCCTTCTTACCCATCAGCAGCTTTTTGCAGCTTACAATAGCATTGACTTTATATACTCACCTACTAATTGAAAGGACTTTTGTCTTCGGAACGTGTAGAATTAGCGCATTCCAAGGCTGAATGGCACAAACACAGAGCAGAGGATATTTAAAGTTTCGCTTTATTTAGTATTCGGTGTGTATCATTCAGCAACCGCCATTTGAAAAGAGGCCAGAAAGCAATTTTAACAATATCACATGTGAGAAAATGACTCAAAGTTTTGGAGAGAGGGAGAGATAATTCTGTAATCTCTGTGATCTAAAACTGAACAAAGGACGTGACCCAACATATTCCATACAAGCAAAACAGATTCCTGTTGCTGTCGTTTCTGACTCCTCAGAAGGCAGACGCAGTAGGCATGGCTCTAAACTCATCGTGTTATAACGTTAAACTGAGCAGCTGATCCTCAGCGATTCAAAATAGCCCAGCAAGTGGGCGCGAGAAAGGGGGCTGACCTACCCCTTCCCACTTCTGACTTGAGGGACACCCCACGTGGCCGACCCCCAGGCAGCCATGTAAGGGCTGCTCAGGCTTCTGCCGTGTTCCCCTGGCTCCGAGATGTCCAAAGGCAAGTGGGGAGAAAGGGAGAAAGGCTGACCTACCCCTTCCCACTTCTGACTTGAGGGACACCCCACGTGGCCGACCCCCAGGCAGCCATGTAAGGGCTGCTCAGGCTTCTGCCGTGTTCCCCTGGCTCCGAGATGTCCAAAGGGTGACTGGCTTTTGCGGGGAGAAAAAGTTGAGAGCAGAAGGGCAATCGCTTCTGGATTTCTTTCCTTAAATGTGAGTCAAGGCAAATAGAGCCAATTAGAAAAACGCAAATTCGCAATTCAAGGAGGCAACTGCTAATAAATATTTGGAGAATCTTTCCTTGCATGCTCTTAATGCACTATTTAATATTGAAGATGATACTGCACCTCAGCTTCTTCACACATGCTATTTCATCAAGTATGCTTTATTTGAATCCAGATACTAAAATGCAATATTACATTTTATTTTTTGTTTGCTTTTCCATTTTTTGTGCATTTCACAAATTTCTCGTTTGTGATCAATCAATGCTTTCTTAATTTCCTTTGGTGTAGTAGCCACACCGTTCTTTTCAAAGGACAAGGAGAAGGTAATAACTTTTAGGAGGCCAATCCTGACTTTTTCTGAGTATTGTCAGTCTTTGGCGGGCAAGTGCTTCACAGGAAGACTCAAGGATTCCAGAAACACAGAGTGGCAAAAATGTGCGTCATTGAAAAATTGTTATCCTTTTTTCTTTTCTTTCTTTCTTTCTTTCTTTTTTTTTTTTAACTAGTTGGCATGCTTCAGATGAAAGGCTTGTTCCTTGCTGCTGTTATCTGAAAAATTTGAGTTGAGAGCTTGAGCAGGTACCCGACAGATAATCGATGCCACATCCCCTTAGGTGGCTGCTATGGCTGGTGGGTATCAACAGCAGACTTCTAGGGCTGACGCTTTCTCCATTTAAATGTGCGGTGTACGCACCTCATCTGTTCCTCGGTACCACACGCTTTGCATCAGTGCCAACTGATGATCTGACTGCAGCAGAGACAGACCTGATTTGGGAGGAGCAGAGAATCGGGTCCTACGTACACAACAACGGTTTCGTGCCACTCCACTGTCACTATTCATTGCCAGAGAACTATATCCTCTTATTATCAGCTGGCAACAAAACGGGAGAGGTGCATACTACAGACCAAAATAACTCCAAACCAATTAACATTTGTACCATTTGCTGCTCTCTAAGAGTTTAAGGATAATTCTGGAAATTCCATGGTTGCAGGTCATCCGCGGTGTACCCTCCCTCATCAACCATAGGCGACTGAGACTGGAGCAGAGATGTAGTTGAAATGAAATAGCAAATACACGAAGGTTAGTCAGCAAATTAAATGTGCATTAATTACTCATTTTCCTCCAGTGATGCCATGCTTAACGACACTTGGATAAAGAAATTATCTTCTTTTGCCCATTTCTGTAGTTTCTGCGTGTCCGGACAAAATAGCATGGCAATGTGTTAGCTGGTTGCTCGGGCTGAATCCACATAAACTGGTGTTTTTGCTCTCTCTGAATCTGTTTGAAAAGGGATCACTTTGGTATCTTTCTGAGTATGCATGAATGTGATGATGATAATTTCCTTTTAAAGTTCAGCCCTGCTGCCAAAGGGAAAGTTTCTCAGTGTAGG
>NW_010522836.1:34595-35730 GCF_000687285.1 Phaethon lepturus
AAAGCTTTTGGTTGCTACATCGTTCCACATAAATGACATGTTTTAATTGATTCTAAATGCAATTAAATTGAATTATCTATAAATTGGTAGACATATACATGACTGCAAATAAAAACTGAGCCTGCTTGAACAGGCTTTTGATAAACATCATGGTGTCACAGGCTTTGATTTTGTGACTGATGTACAAAACCAGTCCTTCCAGATCAAGACAGGTCTTCGCTCAGGCACACCGGAGCATTTCCACTCTGTTTCAGCGAACAATAATCACGCTGGAATGTGCGTAAGGATCTTTCTTCATGAAACTGTTACATTTACATTCCTTAAGCACTGTTGAGAAAACGAACGTGCCTACCGTAGATCTGCAAATAGGCTGTGATATAATGGACAAAAAGTGTGTATGGAGATGCAGGAAACTTTTTATGTGTTTGGACAAAGGATGGATCAGGCAGTGCAGGGAGTTATTAAAAAAGAAAGCAGATGGAGATATCGGTTTTAATCAGTACGATCGAGTCAGAGCTCGGGTGAAAATCATCCCAGCACTTCTCGTGCCTGCTGGGTTGAGGTCTCTACCCTGGCACCTCACAGAATGATTAAGATTGGAAAAGACCTTTAAGATCATCAAGTCCAACCATTAAGCCCACACCACCAAGCCCCCTAAACCTCCACACACACCCCGTGCCTTGCCCCAAGCCCTGGGAAAGCGAGCTGGAGAAGGCATGTTGGAAGACCTAGGGAAGAGGTTCCTGTTAATGAGACGGGAGACTCTAGGAGTCCTTATAAAAAAAATAAGGTTCCTCTGTTAAGTTTTGCTTTGCAGGATTTTTAAATTAGGCACTAGGATTTGTGGAAATTACTCCTAGGGGATGCATATGTCCATACGCTGTACGAACGTGGTTGATGTCTCTCTGGGTGAGAAGGACCCGAAGGAAAATAGCGCAGAGCAGGGAAGAGCCGAGCTCAGGGAGGCTGCTGCTGACGTGGCCACAGACACTAGCTCAGGGGACAAGAAAGCTGAATACAAACTGGTTCTGTTCGTAGCGCTCACTCATGCCTGGCGTTGTATTTGTACAATTCATACTCCTTTCCATGCTGATGGTCATTGCCAAGGCTGGATTTTAGATCTACTGGTCGTGTA
>NW_010522836.1:35761-43421 GCF_000687285.1 Phaethon lepturus
TTCCTCTGTATTAGGATGCACTGTAGGGATCTTTCTCTTATTGTGATTTAACGTCTATATTGATTTTTTTGAACAGTGCCTTTAAAAGAATTAGTCCTCATCAGCCATGCTGATATAAAAGCATAGTTACTATAATAATGGCCTTTGAATACTGTCCATTAAACTTTGACATTTAAAGTGTTTACTGTGAACACATATTAAGTTTCTCATTAAAGACAAGGTCTGGCTTTCCTGATGTGATTCTTAGATTAAATCAGACTAATCCAAAATAAATACAAAGATGGAGAATTCATAACAAGCCGCCTTGTAGATTCTCTGTGTGTAAAACAGCAACTGCTATTGTGGCAGAAAGATTTCATTTTAGTGTCTCCTCTTTGGCCCTCAAGAGGAAAAAAAAAGAAATCTGTTCATTGTGTATAAAATCTTTTGCACTTTGACATAAGTCCTTCCAGCAGAATCCCTTTTTTTATTGAAACAAACTTAAACCATATTCCATTTCACAAAAAAAGAAATGTGCTGAACATGTGCTTTTTAAAATAGAAGCATGTGCATCTACTCCTCTACAAGAAGATACTTTCTGAGAGTAGTCTCCTGGGAAGGTCCATTACCCAAAATCCAGCAAGCACAGGAAAAGGGTGAAACAGTATTAGATCAAGCTTTACTAAGCTGGATGGCCCAGGCTGTGGAAAAAGTGATATTTAATATGTGCACTTTGAGGCTCCTGTTGAGTGCCCTGTTTGGTAACCCGGATCAGGATGCTTGTTTAGTGGATAAAAGTGTAACTTTAGAAATTGGCAGGAACTTTCTGTGCTTGGCCACCTGTACTCGCAGCCAGATATGGTGCGAGGAGGCTCAGACAAGCACACTTTTCAAAGTTTGTGCTGTTTCACTTCCTTACAACTGCCAGGTTCAAAGAACCAGTTATTTAAAAAAAAAAAAAAAGCCTCGCTCAGTTCAAAGATGCATTTATAAAGCTCGCTATTCTTTATGATCAAGCTCATACTTCGTCTTCCCGTTACTAAAATAATACTTTTATCCTGCCTTCTTTCCCCCCCCTTCATCTGTTTTGTTATGAAAACATAACTATAATGAAGGTCTCGGGCATTGTGCTTTCCGGGCAGTATGATACCATAAGTAATATAAAATGGGGTTATTTTTTTTGGTGGAGTTTTCATGTCAATAATAATTGTATCAAAAATAATGTGAACTCCCACCGAAGCCTGCACAGTCAATCAGCACAAAGTATTAGCACTTCAGGGACACAAAGGCTCTGAGCCTGATAAAAGAGATTGGACTGAGAATTTTGACCTAAGAATATAATAACGTCTTCCAAGATCTCATTATGCCCGTGCCCATTCGAAACCATCTGGGGCCCAGAATAATAAAAGGAGTGGTGTGAATTTATGAACCCGTAGATCTAGCCGTGCCCCCTTGGATATTGTGTTGGATTAGTAGATTTACAGCTAATCCAAACACTGTGGGCAAAATGATGTCTTTACATCCGCACTGCGGATCTCCGAGAACCGCGGCAAGTTAAACGTTTGAAGGGCTGACAGCAGCTCCCCTGCTTCAGGCACAGTCTTCTGGCGCCCTGCCACCTTCCCAAAAGTGCAGCTCCTCAGACGCACGTCCTCCACGTCTGCCGCGGCCCTTCTCCAAAGGGAGATGCCGCCCGGCGAAGGGACGGGGACTTAGCGAGCAAAAAGCCACCGCCACTGCCTGTAACGGGCGGGAGCAGTGCCAGCGTGGGGCAAACGGGGCCCCGTTGGCACGGGGGAGATTGATCTGTTGTCTTCACGTTGCCTCAGGTGCAGAGCCCGAAGAGAAGTCTCTACGTTTAATTGGGGGTGTCTTCAGCTAAATAAAATAGTCAGATGCAAATCCTTTTCCTGAGGGGCAGCCATGTGGACTTGTGACCTTTCTTTGAATGGTTTGGAGCCCAGAAATCAATGATTACACTAAATCCATAATTATATTCTTTTCTTCTGTGGCAGGGTACTGATAGTGTGACAGATGTGAGACCTTGAAAGCACGGAAACTTCAAAGACGGTTGAGATGTGTTAGACACCATGGACATGTGGAGCAGTAACAAATAAAATTAAAATTTAAAAATGACTGCTCTATCACTGCTTTAGGTGATCTTTCTCCTTCGCACATACATGCACACACACGTACACACACACGTGTACGTATGCACACATTTGGGCGAATGACTTGAGCCCCTGGAATCCCCCGGGAAGAGGAGAGGGAGTAACTGCCGTAAATCGGAGCGCTTTGGCCAACTAGAAGAGTTAAATGGTTGTAATGTTTTGGCTCAAGAGGCTTCACAAAGAAGGAAGGGGATGGGCTGGGTGAGGAGACGGGGCTGGAGACGCGGCTGGGAATGGAGGCAGGTGAGCGTGTCCCAGTATGCTGCCGCTGGGTGACACGGCTGGGCGGGTTTGCTCTCTTAGGAGAGGTTTCCCAAAAAACTATTTCTGCCTTTAAAGAAGTAGAACTCTACCTTAGGGTTATTTTTGTGTCTGGTAGTAAGACACTGCCAGGGTCAGCGTGAGGAGGGCTGTTTGCAGTGGGCTCTAAGGGACGCTCAGCCTTCGCACCGCGGTCCCCCGGCAGGGTTCTCACCTGGGAAAGATGTTTGGGGGTCCGAGACCCCAGAGATGTTCCCTGGAGGAGCCTGATGTGAAGGGTGCGGTTAACCGCAGAGCTGCCACAGGCTGTGTTTTTTCGTTTTCTTTCTCTCTCAAAGCATGAGCAAACCCGAAGGGCTCTGGTCTGCGTAGGTGCCAAGTGAGAGGGGAGGAGGGCAGGTCGCACCGCAAAAGCGACGAGGGTCTGCAGGGAGGCAAAACGAGCGGCATTAGCCCGACTGCTGGAAAATCAGACACTTAAGGGTGTGTACGGGATCTTCCCATCTTTGTGTCATGTTGTGCTGTGGAGAACCTCCCCGGGCCGTCAGCGCTGCCCTGGCACGTCGCTAATTCCAGTAAGTGGCGCGCCACGTTCCCACGGCTGGTGTAATTTTTGCTACAAGCATACGAAGTGATGGGGAGGATTGTGTTATTTGCACAGGAAAACAAGAAAGGTATAACACAGGTCATTTCCCCAAGCCTTATAACCATCTTTTCCATTGCTACTGTACGGGTTGGGATACGTGTGAGCAGAGGAACCACGTGGGAAGTGGTTGGGGAAGTTAAGGGTGAATGGGTAAGTGACACATTACCTATCTATAGGGGATGCCTACCTATGTGGTGAAGCTGGCTGCAGTGGGTCTATGGGTCCAGGTACTCCGTAACTGAGAGGAGTTACAAGTCACCATGGGTAGAAATCTGTAAAAAAGAAATAGTGTTTCCCATTTATCCCAAATTCAAAATTTTATTTTTTTTAAATTTATTTAGTGTAGTGCCTTGCAGTCTTTGCGGGTGGAGAACAAATGCTTTAGCAAGGAAAGGGAAATGATGTTCCCAACGTTTCTTCGGTATTTGCAGCTGTGAATGTAAACGAGTATCTTACTGATCATCACACTAGAACAGTTGAGGGCACAACATGGATATTTTTTATTTATTATAACTTCAATAAATAATAACACTATTTAATGTTCATCTGTATTATTTATTAGTAATGTTTGCTTCTTGAAAAATTCTGTGTGAATTAGAAATTTTGTGGGTACTGTTAGAAATTAATTTGCCTGAACTCTGCATGCTAATGTGTCAAAAGCTCATGATAAATGTAATTATTTGTATGTTCTTGGCACTTTGTGTTACACGGATCTGTAAATGGTAGATCAGGAAATGATGGTATGAAGTACACGGATAAGATAAATCAAAGATTTGTGGTGGCTACTGTCAATACAAGAAACTTTATAACCATATGACTCAATCTCACATGCAATTTCTTAACATTAATGGTGTGGAAATGTAAGTTGAAAAAGATCAAGATTTTGGGTTTTTTTCTGTAAAATTTGGAACTTTAATATTAGGTTACTTTTCGAGTTCCATTGTAGAAATGTCAGATACTAAAAAAGCACATAAAAATGCAAAATCTCCCCAATTTACAAGAATTATTTCATTTCTAAGGCAAGATCAGAAGGTTTATCTCTTTAACCCGATCCTGAGATCACAAAATACTGGACTGTCACTGATCTAGGAGTCTGAAACGCCTGAAAGGTGACTTGAGCTAGTGCTTTCTCTTGGATAAAAAGCCCAGATTTGGAGGAAACATCCTTTAAGAGGATGATTTTTTTAATAAATACCTGTTGTTTGAAGCTGGTCAGGTGTCTCTAGGATCGGAAGCGTCTCATCAGAGGTGCATTAACAGGCAGAGCGTAGCGCAAGTAGCCACGTGCACACGGAGTTTATCACATACCTGTAACATTTATGGATATCTAGTGAAGCTTCCCAAAATTTGAACACACCAGCAACTCCAGCAGTTTCTCTCTGCTCTCCCGGTGCAATCCATGAGACAAGCCCTTCCCATCATCTTTCTCCTTTGCCATTTTTAATACCCACTTACAATTCGTTTTCCAAATGACCTTTCATTAGTTTCTCTCCTCATTCCTTTCCTTTGGTTCTGTTTCTTCGTCATACTACTCCAGCGGTGCTGCTTAACGGGCACGCCAAGCATTTTTTTTCCTGGTTACCGGAGGAACATCTTCTGGAAGGCCACTCACGTAAAGTCAGCCAAATACTTGCAGAGAATTTAAAGATACCTGGGCAGAGCCAGTTGCTTATATCTCTCGGCTCTGCTTCTTCAAGGCAGATTAATTGTTGAAGTGATTCACCAGTTGCATATATATTATATAGTCATTTTGTCACTTATGTGGACTCCTGTGGAAGGAGTATCATACTCATTCCTCAAAATATTCAAATTTTACCTTTTCTGACTAACACAGGGGGCACCAAGATGAACAAACTAGTTATACATGCATGGAAAGTAGCAAGCTGAAAGTAATTGTGTATTCAGTTTTAATGGAGCTGAATCTCCTGCTGAGATTTCAATATCTGACAGCATTGCTTTCATTGCCCCAAATGCCCAACCTTTTTCTAATGTTTGACCTTGGGTATGATTATATTTCTGTATGTATCTCAAATGATGCAAAATCATTTGCCTGTATCAGTCATCTCTCGCTGACAGTCCTGTTCCAGCTCATGGCAGAAGAGAGCAAGTCTGATGGCAGTAACAATAGCTAAAATGAGCTTTGATAGATGTTTCTCCCCCTTCAATAAATACATAAAGCATCTCTATAATGTCATTTTGTTAACTGATAAACAACAAAAGGATGAAGACATTCACTTTTAACTCTATTGTGTGTCATTAGTCTCTCATTGCCTTACTTAGTTTAAGTAAGTAATGTGACCTGCAGAACAGAGGACAGGACTGTTGCTTTCAGTGTTGGTTATTTATTTTCTTTTGTATCCGGAGGCCCACCTGCTAAAGGAGAACTGTGCAGGTGTACGACAGGCTTTACCATGGCAGTTTTGCCCCAATGTATCGACCCACAAACCTGGGTCTCTTTTTGGTGTGCACTCAGCAGGATTTCACGTAACCTGCAGTGCCTGCCTGCGCCGGCTTTACATCTCCGTGCCCGAGGTCAACGTGCCACACCGGCTTCTCGCAGAAATGCCATTCTTTGTGCCCTCCCCTCCCCTCTCCCCTCTTTCCTCTCCCCGTTGTGTCATGTCGTGTTGGTTGTTTCGGTGTTTTCTCTCCCGCCAGTCCAACCCCGTACCCAACCCCGTACCCAACCCCATATCCAACCCCGTATCCAAGCCTGGATCCAACCCCGGATCCAACCCCGGATCCAACCCTGTATCCAACCCTCTACCCAACCCTCTACCCAACCCCGGATCCACCCCTGGATCCAACCCTCTACCCAACCCTGGATCCAACCCTGGATCCAACCCCGTATCCAACCCTGGATCCAACCCTCTGCCGTCCCCAGCCTTGTACCGCTTACTCCCGAGGAGCTGCGATGCCAGGCATTGCGCTGGGCAGGGCGGCGGGCGTGCGGAGGGCGGCCCGTTCGGGCGGGGTGTGGCGGATGGCGTTTACAGATGTGCACAGCGGTTTGGGGATGATGTAGCAACTAAATTACCGGCGTTAAGGAGAGGGGGAGAACTTGCGTCCCACTCCTTGTTTTGGCCTTGTACCGCTTACTCCCGAGGAGCTGCGATGCCAGGCATTGCGCTGGGCAGGGCGGCGGGCGTGCGGAGGGCGGCCCGTTCGGGCGGGGTGTGGCGGATGGCGTTTACAGATGTGCACAGCGGTTTGGGGATGATGTAGCAACTAAATTACCGGCGTTAAGGAGAGGGGGAGAACTTGCGTCCCACTCCTTGTTTTGCCACGCTGAAGTGGCCGCTGGAGAGGAGCTGGGTGGCGGCGTGCTGGCAGCCCGGGGGGCGTGAGGAAGAGGGGCTTCCAGATAGACGGGGACAAAGGGACCGGTTTTGAAGTGCAACTCCAGCCGGCGGTCTGAGCGTGATTAACGTTCCTGTGCGGGTACCAAGAGCGTATCCCTGAAGAGAGAGAATTTCATAGTGGCCTCTTTTTAGGTCTGTGTAAGCTGGGCACATTATTTTAACAGTACACCATTAAGGTATTTATCTTAATTTAAAAAAAATAATATTTCCCTTGTTGTTTGCAATTGCCCACTAGAAATGAAATCCCCTTCCTGCCTGGGTATCCTTTACAGTCCTGCGCTGGTTGTTATTGCAGGTTGCCTCGGGAATACCGAGTTACTGAGTCTCAGACTTTCTTCAGAAATACTGAGGGGAGTTTAGCAGCATTTGAAAACACAGATAAAGAAATACATGGACCGTGCAAACAAAAGTAAGTGGGGTAAAAAGAGATGTGTTTACTAGAGTGGTGGGGAAAAAAAAAGGTCCACAAAGAAGCCCCTTAGTCCGATTACAAGACCTGTTAGGGATGCAGAGCACTGACGAAGTTCACTGGAGTTTGAAATCCCGGGGGCAGTTTTGGGTTTCTTTCTGTGGACTCCAGAAAATGACTTAGTAATTCATTTGAAACTGTGCAAAACTTTCTGTTGACTTACTTCACTCCCTCTTCAAGCACATTTTTAGTTCCACTCAGAGATTTTAGCCTAGTGTAGAGGAAGCATAAACAGATGGAGATCTAAACCCCCAGACTAAACAGTTTCACGCGTGTCTAGATGAACGTGGACAATCTGACAATTGGTTTGTCTGAATTTGCAGAGAAAAGAGGGCGTAGGCAGGCTCTGCTAAAGCTGCTATTGCCGTACGCTGGCTTGCCTTAACACAACCTCTCTACTTCCCGAGAACAACGACAGAGAGAAATAAAGGCAAATACAGGCGCCGGTTTGTAAAAGGGGGTCGAGATTTAGTGCTGTGACCAAAGCTAGCGGGAAGAGCTCCCGCTGGACAGGGAGGCATAAACCGCACTGTGCTCCTGTGTAAAGAGAACAAAACAAAACCAGACCAAAGCCAGCACCAGGCGTGGCAGGTAGCTGCTGTGTGCGTCTCCCGCGGGGCCGCCCAGAAACGGGCGTTTTGGAGCATTTTCTGCCGCCCTGTTGACGCCTCCCGTGCTCCGGGTTTCCTGCTGGAGCGTTGGCTGCGCTCACCCCTTGCAACCCGCGGGTGACCTTGGCCGAGCAGCGCTCCGTGCGGACCTCCGTCGAAAG
>NW_010522837.1:0-941 GCF_000687285.1 Phaethon lepturus
CCAACAGCTCCTTTCATGTGTTCACATCCCCAAACCCCCTTCATCAGACGCTCTGTAGAAACTGCTCTTCTGAGCTGTGCCCTACATTCTGCAGGCACCTCCTATCTCCTGTCTTCCCTCAGGCCCACAAAATAAGTGAAGTCCTGACACTGCTGCAAGCTGCCAAGGTCGTACAGACAACACAGCCCTCTGTGGGCAATTGGGAAAAGTGATGAGGTGTCCCATACCCTGAAAAACTCTATGCCTTATATGCCCCTGCGACTTCTTGAGAAATGCTAAAACTACATGTACAGATGCACATGAGGTGCTCATCTTAACCCCTGCTAGACAGTCTCTCCATGAGTCCTATTAAGAGAGACGATATGAGCAACTTCCACAGCATACATCAAAACTGGTGAAGATGACAAGGATCCATCTTTGACACAGTCAAGCATTCCAGGAAAATGCAACGCACCTAAGTTAAAAAAAAATAGCACAAAAAACACACACACTATTAAAGCACCTTGCTAGACCTGAACACTCAATACAAAATTACTGACCTGAAAAAAACAAACATACCAAAAAAAACTATATAGAAGTGCACTTTCCACTATGTGCACTTTACCGCAGCTGGTCCTGAAGTTCTTACATCAGATACCTCTGCTTCTCCAAGTATCAAAACACATCTACACTAAATAGCTGAGCCAGCTCAGAAGCTGCAATGGCCTGCAGAAACAGCAAAGCACTAACCTGAAAGAAGCCCAGAGGCTGAATGAGCTCCCTGAGGCGAGGCTGTGGCTCATATACCCTGGGCCCTGCCCACCACGCTTCCCACAGTGCCCTGGGAGAGAGGAGGGGTGAACCGCCAGAATGGCCAGAGAAGCAGCAGCAAGTTTTCCTATCTGCCTTAAATTTACAGCATGTGAAGCGCTAAACAGAGAAAGTGACCTTTCCTGCATATG
>NW_010522837.1:979-1268 GCF_000687285.1 Phaethon lepturus
TATCTATTGCATCAGCCATGTGACCGGGTAGGTAATTGAGCTTCATTTTTCTGGGGCATAGATAGGAAAAGATATATGTTGTACTCAGCTACATAAGAAAGTAGTTGTCTAAATGCAATTACTATATTTTTATAAAAAGTCACATGCTTTAGTTTCCTATAAGAAACCCAAAAGTCTATGGGGTTACGCTTCATTTCTTGAAGACCACGCGCGCTACCTAACTTCTACCGGAACTATGTTCTGCGTGGGGCCGAATGGCAAAGCACAACTAGATCCCATTCTAAGAATT
>NW_010522838.1:0-516 GCF_000687285.1 Phaethon lepturus
AGAATTAAAATGTAACGATGGCAAACTGAAATGGAGACGTAGATAGAAAGTCTAAAAAGAGTAGGCACTAAGGGAATATGGAAAATAATGAAAAGGAAAGACGGCAAAGGAAAAAAAGTAGGCAAGAAAGAACATTTTAAAAACGAGGGGCATTAGGGAAATAAAGGGGAAAACTGAAAAAAATAGCGACAGCAAACTAAAGAAAGGTACAAAGAAAACTTAAAAAGCGAAAGCGCTAAGGAAAGACAAGAAATAATTACAAAATAAAAGGCGGGCAAATAAAGACCACAAAGAAGATCAAGGCAGGCGGAAAACTGTAAAAGCTACGGTGATTAAGGAAATAAAGACACAATAAAGATAGCGATTAGATTGATGTAGATGTAGAAAGCGAACGTAAAAAGGAACGGGGTATGCAATAGCCGGGAAAATTAAAAAACGGCTATAAGCGGCCCGATAAAAGCAGACATAGCGGGAAAACGAGAAGCGATTGGCTACGGGACAGACAGGAAACATTTT
>NW_010522839.1:0-1329 GCF_000687285.1 Phaethon lepturus
CGGGGTGTGCTCAGGGGGAGAGCGAAGAGGTGGGAAAGGCTGGGGGGGGCTGCTGACACCCTCCGGCTCCGGGGGGCAAGGGGAGAGGGCTGGAGAGAGATGGAGTGAGGCAGGGAGGGATGCAGGGATGGAGGGAGGGATGCAGGGATGGAAGGATGGAGGGATGGATGCAGGGATGGAGGGAGGGAGGGAGGGGGGATGCAGGGATGGAGGGAGGGATGCAGGGATGGAGGGAGGGATGCAGGGATGGAGGGAGGGATGCAGGGATGGAGGGAGGGATGCAGGGATGGAGGGAGGGATGCAGGGATGGAGGGAGGGATGCAGGGATGGAGGGAGGGATGCAGGGATGGAGGGAGGGATGCAGGGATGGAGGGAGGGATGCAGGGATGGAGGGAGGGATGCAGGGATGGAGGGAGGGATGCAGGGATGGAGGGAGGGATGCAGGGATGGAGGGAGGGATGCAGGGATGGAGGGAGGGATGCAGGGATGGAGGGAGGGATGCAGGGATGGAGGGAGGGATGCAGGGATGGAGGGAGGGATGCAGGGATGGAGGGAGGGATGCAGGGATGGAGGGAGGGATGCAGGGATGGAGGGAGGGATGCAGGGATGGAGGGAGGGATGCAGGGATGGAGGGAGGGATGCAGGGATGGAGGGAGGGATGCAGGGATGGAGGGAGGGATGCAGGGATGCAGGGATGGAAGGATGCAGAGATGGATGCAGGGATGAAGTGATGGAGGGATGCAGGAATGGATAGAGGGATACAAGGATGAAGTGATGGATGGATGGAGGGATGGAGGGATGGAGGGAGGGATGCAGGGATGCAGGGATGGAAGGATGCAGAGATGGATGCAGGGATGAAGTGATGGAGGGATGCAGGAATGGATAGAGGGATACAAGGATGAAGTGATGGATGGATGGAGGGATGGAGGGACAGGTGGAGGAACAGAGGGATGGCCAAATGGTGAGGGGACAGACAGACAGGCGGTGGGTTGACGAGTGTGACCAGCAGGACGGGCGGATGGAGGGCCGCACGGATAGACGGCAGGACAGACGGACGGACAGCCCGTGCTGAGCCCCAGCTGCCCGGTGCGGCTGGTGCCGGGGCAGCGCCGCGGTTACAGCCCCGATAAGGATCTGTGTTTATAGTATAGATTTCATTACCAGCTCTCCTGTTTACAGCAAACGAGCCCGGGAGGGGCCCGTATTTACCTCGCCGCTGGGAAAACATGGCAGCCAGGAGCTGGCCTCTCCTCCGGAGGATGATACAGCGCGGATCCGGTTACCCCCGTGGCGCTGCCGGCGCGGCACGCTCCCGGCGGCAGGGGAGCG
>NW_010522840.1:0-5576 GCF_000687285.1 Phaethon lepturus
AACAGGTCCTTAACTGCTTCCTGCTGGATTAGGGGGAGTCTCTTCTGCTCTCCTTATTATGTTTTGAACAGTGTCTCTTCTCTGTTGCTCTACCTCACTTACAGAATATTTCAAAAGTCTTAGGAAGAAGCAAGTTGGGCCCAGGACAGGAACTTCCAGACCTCTCCAAACAGAACAAAATCCAACAAACAAAAATGGCAGGTTAAACATTTTCCAGCCAAGCATTTTCACGTCAAATAGGGATTTACCTAGGTGATTCTGTGTAAGATGGTAGCTGAAATAATGGTTTTGGAGTGCAGATTTAGAGACAGATGATGAAAGTTTGTCAAAGTCTTATTTTAGTTTTCTTCTGGTTGGGATCTAGGGTTTTATCTATGAAAACTCATATATACTAAATATTAACCATTAATCTCTTCTGAAAAAGATTAGCTACAAATAAAATGCTTTTTAATTAGATCTATGTTATTATACAAGTATCCTGGTTTCATCTGGGGTAGAGTTCATTTTCTTCCTAATAGCTGGTATAATGCTGTGGTTTGGATTAAGTATGGGAATAATGTTGATACACTGATGTTTAAGTTATTGCTAAGTAGCACTTACACTAATTCACAGGTTTTTAAGCTTCCCATGCTCTGCCAGTGAAGAGGGGTACAAGAAGCTGTGAGGGAGCATAGCCAGGACAGCTGACCCAGCCTGGCCAAAGGGATATTCCATACCATATAATGTCATACTTTGTCTATAAACTGGGGGGAATACTGCTCGGGATCAGACTGTGTTTTGGTCAGTGGGTGGTGAGCAATTGCACTGTACACCACATTTTGTATATTCTGTTGTTGTCGTTGTTGTTGTTACTATTACTACTACTACTACTACTACTACTACTACTACTACTACTACTACTACTACTACTACTACTACTTTATCTTCCCTTGCTGTGCTATTAAACTGTCTTTATCTCAACCCACAATTTATACTTTTTTTCCCATTCTCCTCCCCATCCCACTGGCGGAGGGGAGGAATGACTAAGTGGCTGCATGGTGCTTAGTTGCCAACTGGGGTTAAACCATGACAACAGGTTTCCAAGAAAATTTCAGTATAGCTCACAGAAAGGTCTCTCTGAAAAAGTACCGTCGTATGATTTATACTCAATAGATTCACTTGACTGATGTGAATGTTCTTAAGCAGACCATGTATTTAAGTAACCTCAGGCTTTCTTTGTTTATAAGCTGACAATAAACTTCTGAGGGGAACTGCACAGTATTTCTTATCTTTGACTGTCTAACAAAACGCAGTCCTGTTTTCAGATGTTAGTGTACCCTACTGCTTCTCTTTCAGATTGAACAGTAAAAGAACTCGTGTGAAACAACAGTATGATGCGGATTCACCACGAAAGTTTGACCAGTAGGATGGCTGTGTATGTCTGCAACAAAATGTATATAGTGAACTGCCCCTTGTCCCTTTGACTTACAGGAAAACAAAGGTATGTTTTAATTCTTTGCAGCAGACAACAGGACAGAACTTGTCTCTGTGTATATCTGCTGCTAGGGACATGGGCAAAATAGGCACTGGACTACACACGACAGGAAAGCATGCTTGTGATTTTCGATTGTTCATTCAACAGGGAGGATGGATAAAGGATGTGTTCAGAAAAGAGGTTGTTCTGTGGGAGGAATGGAAGTGAATTAGAGATTTCCTTATGTACCAGCCTGCTCAGACCCCCAGGGTGGAGCTTATTTCACCCATCTGTACCATCTACAACATTGATGTGGATGCTGACTTAGTCACCTTTGCTTTACAGTCAACAGAGTAAAATAGAGAGTTCTTAAGCAGAATCTGACTTACTTTAAGTTCCTACCTAGTGGTGAGAATTTTTCTTCAAGAATCTGGATAAGTGGAAGTAGATTTTGACATCTTATACAAGGATAAAGGTCTGTATTATCTGATCTGATTCTATATTTGAGAAAATATTAAATTTTATCCAGTTACTTCTATCTTAAGACTCATAATTTGTGACTGACTGAAATATAATGTGCTTAAAACTGTGTGACTGGTAGAGCTTTAATTTTATACATATAAGATCTTAACTGGTAACAATTATTTTGTTTCTAGAACAACTTTAGATGCAGATTTTTTTGAAATTCCACACAGAATACTCTGTAAGTTTGAGGGTTCAGTATGTTTCTATTGAATAAACAGTATTTGATTTCATGTCCTCTGTATTTCAAAAGAGTGGAGTAACCACTGACTATATGGCATAAGGTGCGTACTATAACTATAACTGTTTTATGGGTTTAATTTTCTTTATTTTGTTGTGTCCCTCCAGAAAAAAAAAATTTTGATTTATCATGCTAAATGAATAACAAATTAAAAATCAATAATTTGAACTACCCTAAAGTGAAAAACAAAGAAAATTAATAATCTGTGATTCTTGATTACCTGGGTTTGCTCCACTGTTAAAAAGAATGTGCCTAAACTTTAAATCTTGTATCCTTGGCTTTGACATCAATCTTGTAAATATTTTTCTACTAGGATGATAATTTAAGTAGTTGGGGTTTTTTTCTCTCAAGTTTTAACCTGTAAACTATATTATTTAGCATAAGAATTTGGTGATATCACGTAGTTTGGAAAAAGGTGATAGAAACCTTTCTCTTTTTTGGGATAGACGTTCTCTCTTTTGGGAATGGGGCAGGAAGCTTTGAAATTATTTAAAAACCCATCAGATACAGTGTTTTGCATCCACGAAAGAGTGAATTTCATGGTTGCATTGGTTTTGGCTGCTATAGAGATAATTTTCTTCATAGCAACTCCTATGGTACTATGTTTTGGCTTTGTGACCAAAACAGTGTTGATAAAACAGGGACGCTTTAGCTACTGCTGAACAATACTTGCACAGTCAAGGCCTTCTCCGTTTCTCACATTGTCCTACCAGCAGAAGAAGTTGGGAGGGGACAAAGCTGGAACAGCTGACCAAAACTGGCTGAAGGGATGTCACATACCATATGGCAGCCTAGAGAGGAGGGCCTGTACGAACCTCAGGAAGTTCAACAAGGCCCAGTGCGAGGTCCTGCACCAGGGCTGGGGCAATTCCAACATGGACGTGAGCCGGCAATGTGCGCCCACAGCCCAGAAGGCCAACCGTACCCCAGGCAGCAGGTTGAGGGAGGGGATTCTGCCCTTCTACTTTGCTCTGGTGAGACCTCTCCTGGAGTACTGTGTCCAGCGCTGGGGCACCCAGCATAAGAAAGACACGGATCTGCTCTAGTGGGTCCAGAGGGGATCCACAAAGATTATCAGGGTGCCGGAGCACCTCCCCATGAGGACAGGATGGGAGAATTTGGTTGCTTAGTCTAGAGAAAAGAAGGCTCCAGGGAGACCTTATGGTGTCCTTCCAGTAATTAAAGGGGGCCTACAGGAAAGGTGGGGAGGGACTCTTTTTCAGACAGTGTAATGATAGGATGAGGGGTAACAGTTTTAAACTGACGGAGGGTAGATTTAGATTAGATATCGGGAAGAAATTCTTTACAGTGAGGATGGTGAGGCACTAAAACAGGTTACTCAGAGAAGCTGTGGATGCTTCATCCCTGGAAGTGTTCAAGGCCAGGTTGGATGGGACTTTGAGCAACCTGGTCTGGTGGAAGGGCCCTTCCAACCCAAACCGTTCTATGAGTCTTTGACATCATGCTCAGCAATAAAAGCTGGGGAAGGAAGGTGAACTGTGCTTTCATGCACAGTTTTTGCTTTATCTATTAAACTGCCTGTATCTCAGCCTATGAGTTTCCTCATTTCCTCCCTTCTGACTCTCTTCCACATCCCACTGGGGACGAGTGAGCAAGTGGCTGGTGGGGCTGGGCCGCTGGGCGGGGGTGGAAAAATGCTGGCTGGGTTTGAACCATGACAGCGGCTTCTAGTCTATCTTCCACACCAAAAGACTGTATGAATCTCCCACTGCAGATTTTGTTATTGCCAGAATGGTATGTACACTTACAAGCCTTTAATTTTCAAAAGGTATCTGCACACTCTCAGAACAAAGCACGTACTTTTCTGGATCAGTGTGAAAATGAGGATTAACGTAAGAATGACAATGTTTACATGAATGGACTCTTAGTGCAGGAGTTCACTCAGCTTTTTCCAAATCAGAGAAAACAAGGGTTTTGCTACCTCTTGATTCCAGTTATGATTAAAAAAAAGAGTTTAAAAAATTATGGCAAAAGTTGCACTTGACAACAAAATTATTACGGTTTTATTTAACCTAGTCTCCTCCCAACTATTTCACAATCAAACTTTACTGTTAGGAATTACATTTAAATCTGCATTCTTCTAGTAACAAGTGACATTTTCTATAAATTTTATAAAAGCTTTTATTTGCTGTTCTACTTGAACATAGAATATACTTACTGTTTCACACATTCTCCTTTTTCATTTTACAAACGTGTGTGTTGTCACACACTAAATATTATTTTTTCTGGCCTGTCAAATAAAATAAAAAATGCACACTATTTCATCACATTAGTGAAGAAAAGACATCATGTTTTCCCTCAAGCATTTACCTGTGGAGAATTCAAACCAGTTCATCTCCCTAAACCTCTATTTCACAATTGTTTTCAGGCTTGTTTGGCAGATTCTTACTATTCTGGCATAAGCTCTTTGGGTATTTTGCAACATTAAGTTTTTCTTCTATGATCTATTTCAATTAGCAATATTTCCTCCTGAGAACAAACTAGAAACAATGACTACATCCAGACTGTGAGAGTAACATCTATTCTTTTATAAAACAACTCATATCAGAATGTTGGCAGTGTGTAAATTTGGGAAAGCAAAATGTGATGAAAGATGACACCTTATATTTAGATAACCATCACAAAAGAAAAAAAATCAAGTTTTGTAGCATACATCCTATTTTAACATATTTTGATTCAGTATAAAGACTGTTGTGGTGGATAATGCCAATATAGACACTGCCAAAAGTATATACACAGCATTTGATAGTAACACAAAATACAGACTGAGTCAAAATGGGTTATGGTATTATTGTTATGAAAACATAGTAGAGCTCATTTAGCAGCTGATATGAAATATAGATGATAAAAGCAGTAGGAATGTGTACAGTAAGAGATCTACCGAAGTTAGGAAAAAAAAATACACAGAAAATTTGCAATTTATGCAGCAGTTTAAAAAAACCCCAGACAAAACCAAACCAGCAGAGACAAGAGGTTAAGCTTTCTTTTCAGATGATGCCATTGACCACCTTCCCTGCTTTCAACAAAATATCTTAAAATGTAATCCTGTACATTTGTTTATTATTGCACTTTTACCTTAAGAAAAGACTTATGGCAGTAGTTAAATCTGAATATTTGAATATTTTCAGAGAGAAAATTAGAAAGGCAAAAGCCCAGCTAGAACTTAATCTGGCCACGGTCGTAAGGGGTAACAAAAAATGTTGTTACAAATACATTAACAAGAAAAAGAGAGCCAGGAAGAATCCCCATCCCTTATTGGATGTGGGGGGGAACATTGTCACCAAGGTCGAGGACAAGGCTGAGGGACGTAATGCCGCCTTTGCCTCAGTCTTTAATAGC